>NC_055682.1:31000155-31005155 GCF_017639745.1 Melanotaenia boesemani
ATTATTTGGCATAATTTAAGCACAAAAAATACTTATTGATACCAAAAAATACCTAATGTTTGACTGGCAATAATTTGGTAGCATACACCCTACTGTACACTAGCTTGTGCCATGACATTTAAGCTCAAAAGCACCAACGTTTGCCGTGGGATACATGGTTCATTTCCTTTTCTGCTCTGGTAGTTGCTCACAATTTATTCCAGCAACTCAGCCACCATTTAGCATTAACCCAGCAAGGGCAACAAAACGGCACAGAATCGATGCTGGATCAATGCAGAAGGCAAATCAATCACATGGTTTTCTTCTCCGAATATTTAATTAAACATGGTGGCAAATAACTTCAGGATTTATTGTTTGATGCTAAGAGCATTAGTGATTTTCCTCTTCCGCCTTGCCACACGGGGTCTGAATGCTTTGCTGGTCAGGAGGCTTAAAGGGACCTGGGGAATAGCATGCAGACACTTTTCCAATATATAATCATGTGCATGTATACATGAATATATACTCTCTTGCCTGTATTCCTAATCCACTGCTGCTCTGGGGCACTCATTTCATTAGACATGGGCAGGCAAGGCTGACAGGCTATGAGGCCTCTTTAATATATGCCCTAATGGCTACCCAATCCCACCAAATGATGCTGTTGAGCGATGTGCACTTCGTTTAAGTCTGCTAATGTGGTTGCTTGAGAGGTGTGTTGGGATTTGACAGAGCTGTTATGTGCTAGACTTGGTGTCCTTTTGAGTCATTGAAGAAAAAAGTAATAAAGCATGGGAAAAGCTGAATGAGACTTAGTGGGGGGGTATCATATGGTAAAAAAATTTACAAATCTACACTCTTTTTGTATTGATTTGTATTTAATCTGCCAGTACCAGAAGGGCTGGAATCATTCTGCGTCCATGTTGGGCCTGTGGTGCTCATTGAAAAAAAAAATCTGACAAATACACAAAGATTAGCAGATATTCACAGACACACACACAGAGACGGGGTCTGGCGGGCCCTCAGAGGGCTGATAAGAGTGGGCGTGGGCGATGATGAGGCCCACTCATGGGTGCATTGTTCTCCTAAAAGGGGCGGATTTCCCCTGCATTGGTGGTTATGAAGCAGCAATTGAAGAGCAGGGAGAGGGTAATCGTTATTGGTTTTGACAGCAGTGACCTGACAGCTGGGTCCAGTCTTGCTCCAGTGCTTGTTGTACAACAGATACTCAGACACACACACATTTGCATGCATGCACATACACACGTCTGGAAGTGCATGGGTCTAGGTGGTTACATGCATGTGCTTAAACACATATTGAACCCAAACAAGCCTATAAGACATATTTGTTGGGACAAAAACAGTGTATTGTGGATATTTTTAACAGGCTAAACCAGTGATAGGGCTAGAGGTTTACAAAGGAGGAAACAAGAAGGAAACTCATTGAATTACTGATAAAGGAAAATAAATGTTCTCATTAAATGAATTACATTTAGCCTTTGAAACATGAAATACTTAAAAGGATAAGTGACATGATTAGAGGTAAAGCTTTTGAGGTAAAAAAAGAAGGGAATAACCGATATGAATTTGCATAGATGCTTTGAATATTTACAGCTAATTTATCTCATTTGAACCAAATGGTGGCTATAAGCAAACAACCATGCAGTTATTAACATCCTCATGCCTCATCTGCTGAAACTATGAATGGCCAGCTTATTTGTTTACGCTTTAAGAAAATAGGTTTAGGATAACAGAATATGTTTTAAATTCTAACATAATGCCTGTTTTGGGGTGGGAAAACCAAGGCCAGCCCAAGTCATAAGCAAACTAAGCCGCAGCTTGGGCCCCCACCCCATCAAATTCTGCTTAGAGCCACATAAAGGCTTGGACAGGCCCTGATGGACACATGCACACAAGAAAGGAACACATACAGTTGTTTAAAGAAAGTACACATTGTTTGAAATTTTAGGTTGTATGCATTAAGGCATAAAAAAAAACAATAAATTAATTAAAAATAACCAGGTCTTAAAAAAAGGTATAAACAGTCTAAGATTAACTATATAAAACACATGAGGTTACATTATGTCATTATTTATTTAACACAAACTTAGACAAAATACATAAATGGAAAAATTAAATACAACCCATTATTTAATAGCTATTAGAATCACCTTAAACACCAGTAACTTGAATTTATCTGTATGACGTTATCCATCTCTCATATTGTTGTGGAGGAATTTTGGCCACTCCTCTATACATTTCTCCTAGAGTTCATTACAGTATTAATCATTTGTAGATGCATAATTTCTTCAGGTTTCTACCACAGAGTTTGAGTCATGTTGGGGTCTGGACTTTCAGTGGGCTAATGCACCACAATCATTCTTTTCTTCTTCAACCATTATCTTTTTATATTAGCTTGTATGCTTGGAACTGTTGACCTTCTGCTTGAGCCAGTATTTGAACTTTAGCTGTTGAACAGATAGTCTCACATTTTATTATATTGAATGTTTTGACATAAAAAGAATTTTATGGTCAACTCAATAACTGCAAAGTATCCAGATCCTGTAACAGTAAAATAAGCTAAAAAATAATAATAATAATAATAACCCCATCATCCACAGTGCTTTACAGTTCAGTCACACATGGTACTGTGCATGATGACCAAACATTTCTATTTTGGTTTTGTCTGTCCAGCAGAAGTCTTGTGGTTTGTTAGAATGAAACTTGTGTATTGACAGGTTATCTGATGAGTAGCTCTTATAGGACCATTTACAGCTTAGCAAGCTGTTAATGATCCCATAACCCTTCCCAAATTGATGATCATTGACAGTAACTTGTCTAAGACCATTGCTGAAGTCTTTCCCACTTTGCATTGTTTTAGCACATCTTAATTTTCCAGACCAGCAAACCTACTGTGTGTTTACCTCTGCTGATGATCACTTAATCCAGTTCATGTGATTAACAGCACCTGGCTGCTATTAATTCATTTAGAAGTAATAAGGATGTTCATGTCTTTCACATACTGCTTTTGCATTTTAGCTTTGCTTTTTTTACATAAACAATGACATGGTGCACTTTGTCATATGTTAATTTGAGGTTGTATTTACCTAATTTTAAGACTGGTTAAGGGCCAGATTATTTTCTTTATGTCCTTATACAAAAAAATTTGAAATTGAGAGGATTTGCCTTTTTTTTTTTTTTTGTAAGTGACTATAAATTAGCCTGCAGGAATTCCCAGTGTTGCTCGCTGTTTGGCACGACCTTCACTAATAAATGAAGTGTTTAGGTGGGTAGCTCCTTATCAAAGCTGCCTGGCTGAGGTTTAAGTGTTTGCCTTGAAAGTCTTCACTGACCTCAGTCTGTTGGCATGCTGTGCCACTCAGTGGGACTTAAACACTGAAGCACAAGGATGCCAGATAAAAAGCAAAAGGCATTTTCTCATGACGCCATAATTATTACTGCTCCTTTGTCACATCATAGTATTTTCAAGAAGTGTTTTTTCTAATTTTCCTCAACATCTATCTGCAGAAATTACTTAACTCCACCACAGAGACTAATTTTTCTCTGGATAGGAAGCAAAATCTGTCATAACCTTGTAGTTCTCCCATGTTGACTGAATCCTATTTAAATCCTAAAGAGAAAGAAGAAAGTTCAGCTACACTTGGTAAATAATTAATAAGAAAATGCTAATTGTGACACACAGACAAATGAGTTGAAAGTTTTCACTGGGGTAATATTGTGATCCCGCTATAAATGTGGTATGTTACCAACAATATGATCATTTATTGCTAATATAAACAGTCTTGTTTCTTTTTAATCCTAGTTTATTTTGGTATGATGGAACCATTAGCTTTTACGTCAACATTTTTATTTGTCAAACTGCATCATGACAAGTTTCCATTACAGTGATGTTACTTCTGTATAATGACAGATTCAGAATGGTGTCAATATGATTATTATACAGTGACAAGTCATCTGTCAACACTAATGTGTAAACTTTAAGAATAAAGATTTGTATGGAAGCCCATGAAAAACAGCCATAGATAACTCAAATTCTACAAGCAACTCCGGTAATCTAATACTCACTGAAATCTAAACACTTTCATCTTTTACCATGACTTGTTGATGTGAATGGTGGCATCAGTCCAATGTCAGCGTGGTTGATACAGGCTAGTCAACATTTCCAGACCAAACAGTCACTTCAGTGTCTTCTCCAGCTATCCATCTTTAATTAGGCATGGTCCCAGCAGCATCACAGAAAGATTCAGTTACACTACGGCTAATGTCCAGATTTTGAATCCTCCCTTGGCTTCATCACCCTGCTGTCTACTATCGACCCCTACAAAGTCCATGCCATCACACAGATGAGGAAGCTCAGTTCGCTCATGTTGGTACAGCTGCCTTTTCTCCAGCCCCAAACCAGCAGCAGCAACAGCTGGAAAGACTGAGGCTTTGTCTGGCTCAGCGGGCCAAAAAGTGCTGGGAAAAGGGCATCTATTGGCTGCCATTGTTTTAAAATGCTTTATGATGGACAATCCATAAAAAACAGATTGTAGGTTGCAAGAATGCTTTTATTAGACAAACTTAGTCAATTGTTTGTGTTTGCTTTAAGATTTATGATTGAAAGGATGACAGGTTAGCTCCATGAACCAAAAATGTTAATCTGGTGGATTAGAAGCATTTACTCATTAGAAGCAGAGCATACAGGAGTGTTTTGCTGAAAGGGCTTTTTGCACGCTTTCTGTACTTCCTACAGCGAGCTTCTCTATTTTTTAATTTATTAGTTTGGCTGATCAGTGGGCATTAACTGACAAATATAAAACTAATTTAGAAAATATGTGTCTCATCTTATAACATCTAATAAGTATAATTTCAAATCTATCACCAGGGGCAACAGATCCTGTGTCCATGTCATCTACAGTGCCAGGGGCAATTAGGGCCACATTTCAACTGAATAACAAATTGCTGAGTCATTTATCTCAAATAAACAGACCAACAAAGTTCATTTATATCAGATTGTAAAC
>NC_055682.1:31310155-31435155 GCF_017639745.1 Melanotaenia boesemani
TGGGGTTACTTCTCTTCTGTATGTTACGTAATGTCAAACGTGTTTAGCAGACATGTGTAAGATGATCGTATATGGATGTTAATACTTTTTCTGTGTTTGCATTGTGTGGGCTGGCACATCTGCGTACATATTTTTGAATCGCTTTACCCGCTCAGCTGATGCAGTAGAGATGTTTTTCTGAGACTCCAGATGGTGTGTGGGCACCTACGTTTATTTTCTCATTTTCTCTTGTCTTTTTCCCTTCTGTCTCCCTTTCTATTCCTCTCAGATGGAGGAGGAACCTTTTAACCCTGACTACGTAGAGGTGGACAGAGTGCTGGAGGTATCATACTGCGAGGACAAAGACACAGGAGAGGTAAAGTAAATCTGCTTTCTTCTGGTAATTATACAGTTGCAGACCATGCGTTTGCCTCTGTTGCTCCTGAACATGTTTTATACCCCCCTCCTTCTCGTTTTAGGTAGCTTTGTTCCTTTTACTATGTTTTCCATTTAAACGTTGTCTTTAAATCTTAGAAAATATCCTAATGGGCTTCCTCGAAGCTTTTGTTAATATTATAAAAGCAGAGCTTAGCCTTGCTTTAGTCATTTCCAGTTCTCCTCTGCCTGCTGCAGGAGGTGGTGTACTACCTGGTGAAGTGGTGCTCGCTGCCATACGAGGACAGCACCTGGGAGCTGAAGGACGATGTGGATCAGAGCAAGATTGAAGAGTTTGAGCAGCTGCAGACAGTCAAGCCAGACTCGCGCAGGATGGTAAACAATATTTACCACTGTTTTTCACTCAGTGATGTTTTTCAGACGCTAATAAGGATGTTCTACTTTAAAACAAAAAAACATGTATGTGTCACGAACAGATTATGAATGTTGAAATCAGCTGGCATGACCAAATCGTTTTACAAAAGAACACACTTGCATAGTTATATAAATTGGCTTAAAAGACTAATTGTAAGACGATTTAATGGTGGTTCTTATAAAAGAGTACAAATGTTGCTATTTCTGTATTAAGTTCTTAGCAAAGACAAAAATTATGTTGTTGACTGTAAAAGCAGATGAATTCAGCAAAAACAGGGTTTTTTCCATCAAGCGCCAGACTCTGCTGTGTTTATAGTTCATAATAACCAGACTTCTCTGAGCTCAGTCACAACGGCTTTGTGTTCCAGCTTTCCATTAGCCATATTCTCTCACTGGTCTACCTCAATAATTTCTTGATTTAACATCTGTTACCCAAAAACAAAATCTACAAGTATAACAAGTAGACAGTCTGTACCCTTCAAGTTTCAGATAAAAGTCCTTCGGTATAAACACCACATGGTTTAGATGTATCCTGCTTTTAGGAAAAGATGGAGCTACATTCTCACTTTATTTTCTTATTCATACTATTATCTGTTTTTAACCCATTTGAAACTGATGGAACATTTACATTTATCACTCTAGGAAATGCATTTATGTTTCAAGCCAAATGCAAGATCAGCTTTGTGTCGGGTTTAACATGGAGAAAAATAAACAAAATAGCAGCATCTATAGTTTCTGTTTATTTGAGGCTTTAAATTTAATGATTCTTCCTCTAATGTCATTGTTAGGAGGCTGTTTTTCAAGAAACATATGTGAATAAGTAAAATGATTCGTGTGCTGTAGTTAATTTTAAGATTTGATTGTTATCATAACCTGTAACATCTTGTCATTTTGCAAAGAGTTCATAATTTTTTTTATGTTTTATGACTCCACAGAAATGTGTTTGTCTAAAATCTAAAAGTAGAAATAAGTTTCAAGCTGCCATAACAAAAACCCTCCTTGTGTCACTCAGGAGCGGCCCCCAGCCAACCACTGGAAGAAGAGGGAACAGTCGAGGGAGTACAGGAATGGCAACATGCTCAGGGACTACCAGCTTGAGGGGGTCAACTGGCTTCTCTTCAACTGGTACAACAGGTCAGTTTTGAAGGACTGTGCATGTTTAAGTTTTTACTGTAGGGAACTGGTCATCATGGTTTCTGAATACAATCTACGGGCTAGATCTTGACCTGGGTTTCTTCTAAAAAAAAAGGGACTCCACCTGTGCTCACTTTGGAGTTTTTGATGTCATTAATCTAATTTTGCAATATTCAACCAACTTTTTTAATTGTAATTTTCCCTATTTGTGTCAGTAAAGGTTGGCTAAAAAAAAAAAGGAGTCATCGAGTGTAAAGTATCATTGCATGTTGATTGATTTCACAGAGCTCTTGTATTTTAAGCTAATCTTCTGGGTGTTTTGAGACTGTAGGTAATAAATAATGAATGAAATGTCCTGTTTTGCATCCAGTCTGCAATTGTATTTGTTGGGGCTATGAGGACAGTCCGATATGCTGTCAAGGTGCACGCTGCCGCAGCAGTGATTGCTCTTACTTCGCCCACATTCACTAAAGAAGCGCTGCAGAGTACATCTGGAGTACAGTGTCAGTGTGTCTGCATTAACATTGGGAATTGGTTTAGTTGTGTGTGAGCATGCAGGAGTTTGTGTATGCCTACGCAGAGAGATTCATCAAAAGTAGAGGGCTGCTTAAGAGGCCAGTGGGAATATCTGCACGTTGCAATTAGCATCAAGACATAATACCCCCACCCACTGGACAGCTGAATAAATGGATTGCAGGAGCACACCGCGCAGCAGAGGCATTATGCTGTATCTCACATCTCTCCTGTGTTATTACTGCTGATGATGTTGTTTGTTGTTTATTCTTTTAGTGTCATGGGATCTTTTTCATTTTCTTTGTTTAGCTCCCTTTGCCCTTCTACAGGTTCTCATATTCTGTTACGTACAAAAAAATTCTTGTGATGATAAATACGGAGACATAGTAGTGGCTTGTGTGGCACTTCCACTCATCTATTCTGCACACACCACAGATATATCCTTTACACTTATTAATAGGTGATTTAAAAAAAAAAGATAGTAGGTTATATATAATGTATCTCCTCATATTTATTAGCTCCACAACCATGTCCTCACTGTTTTAACTTTTGTTTCCTTCCACCTGGCAGACGCAACTGTATCCTGGCAGACGAGATGGGTCTGGGAAAGACCATCCAGTCCATCACATTCCTGGAGGAGATCTACCGTGTGGGCATCAAGGGGCCCTTTCTCATCATCGCCCCACTCTCTACCATTGCAAACTGGGAGCGCGAGTTCCGGACGTGGACTCACCTCAACATCATCGTCTACCATGGAAGTATGGTCAGCAGGCAGATGCTCCAGCAGTATGAGATGTATTTCAGGGATGCACAGGTAAACAACAAACACAAAAATGTTGTAGTGGTGGTAATGAGCTGAGTTCCCAGTTTGTCTTGTAAATTTTCAAGTGAGGGTCAAGGGTGCCCAGAATAAAGATCTAAAGCCCTGCATCAAATCCCTATTTTTGATTCTAATTGCTCATTTAGATAAAGCAGCAGCTGCAGGTATTGGTGTTTTAAGAAAAGAATTACCAGTGGAGACTGTGATTAGCTGTTCAGCTCTGATAAAATCCTTGAGGCTGGCTTGGGATTCACTAGGGGGAAATGCAACTTGTCCCACTTCTTACTTACAGAAATGGGGATTCAGATGCCTTCTGGTTCATTGTGCCACACGAAATGTTTTACCCTTCAAAGCCAGGTGATTAGAGTGCTGCTGTGAACACCTTTATGTTTTAGAACAAGGGGCCTGCTTCCAACAATAGGATTACGATATTGAAAATCTCCAGAACTTTATTAGCAAATGCAGCGAGAACACTTCAGATTTCACAGATCTCATCTGTAGAAAGAGGGAAACAAACAGCAGTTGCTGCATTAGAGTTTTCTGTTTGTGCTGTGAGGAGGAATTGTAGGAAAGGTTTGGATTTATGTGGCTTTCGTACGCACAAATTTAACATTTCTGTACCTTATAAATCACACTTGAGCGCTTTAAAGAGAGGCTGCAAATTTTTTTTTTTTTTTTTTTTCTTGTCCTGTCCAGCATCGTAGCAACTAGAACGATGGTCTGGCTGCTGAGTTGTACCGAACAGATTTGCTTGTCAAGGGGACTTTTATGGGTTTAAGGCTCCTCTTGATAGTCTTCTGAATTATTTTATTTATTTATTTAAATAATTTTTTTCCTAATGAAAACTAGGACTTCACTGTGATGGGAGAACAGTTAAATGAGTAAGTGATTTGTAATACTAAGATGGCATATAATAAGAACCGGAGAGGGGTGTGTGTCTGACAATAAGTAGGTTGGGAGGTAGTTAGTGAGCCTTGGGCAGAGGCTTTCTGTGGTTGGCAGGCCATGTGATGTTTCACAACAGGCAGTTAGGAGCTCTTAGTGTTCAGGCGAACCGTAGCAGGAATTAAGGTGGGGGAGAGGAGAACAGAGCGGAGCCGCCACCAGGCTGTCTCCCAGGCAGCCTGTGATGTCATAGCACTCCCCAAGGGGAGCGCTCTGTCAACGCCGCTCAGGCATATCAGAGCAAGTAGCTCCTCTACAGCAGTCTGTTGGCTGGCTGGCTGTGGGAGGGGGTTGATAACTGAGGATCCCTCGAGGCCTGTTGTCAAGGCAATAGATACAAATGGAGAGGCGGGGTAATGTAAGGCCTCCCCAGACAGACAGACAGACAAAACAAACAGCATTAGGACTCACATGCAGGACTTGTGTTCTGGCCATAATGTAGATGGTTTCCATAATGTAAATGGCTTCCTTGGGGTTTTTTTTTTGTTTGTTTTTTTTTGCATGTGAAATTTAAGTGAAGAGAGCCATGTGTTTGTGGTGAAAGGCAAATGGCTGCAGGTCTGAAAGTCTCTGATCTATGTGGGCAACTCCAGTGGTGTACTGGAGAATTGTGTACCGGAACGTGTCCATTCTTAATTGATTTTCTTTTCAGTATACTTACCTATTGAACATTTACATGCTCATTGTTCTCTCTTTATTTAGTTGTACAGTACATATTTTCTACAAGTCAAATTTATAAAAGGACATTTTGACCAACTAAGCAAATAAAATGTTTTCTTTTTAAACAAACTGTTTCTCTTTTTTTAAACTGGTCTTTTTTTTTTATGCCTCGTTGACATCTCTTCCTCTCTTTGTCCAAAGGGACGTGTGATACGAGGTGCCTACAGGTTCCAGGCTGTTATCACCACATTTGAAATGATCCTCGGAGGCTGTCCTGAGCTCAACGCCATAGAGTGGCGCTGTGTGATTATCGATGAGGCCCATCGTCTCAAGAACAAGAACTGCAAGCTGCTCGAGGGCTTCAAGCTCATGAATCTGGTGCGTAAATCATCAGCAAACAAGTTGTAAAACATTGTATGTAACTTGCTGTATAGGTTTGACTTATCATTGAGAAAGCAGACTCTGTTTTGTCTTTTAAATTTGAATTCTTGTGCTGTTTTAGGAACACAAGGTCCTGCTGACCGGTACACCTCTGCAAAACACTGTGGAGGAGCTTTTCAGCCTCCTCCACTTCCTGGAGCCGGCACGTTTCCCTTCTGAAAACACCTTCATGCAGGAGTTTGGAGACCTCAAAACTGAGGAGCAGGTAAGTGTGCAAATTTGTGTTAGCAATGTTTAATTTCTATTTTGAATGTTCAAAATTAATTTTCCAGAAATTTATTAAAACTTGCAGAATTATTGCATGAAACTTGATCAAGTCACAAAACTGTGGGATCGCTGTCTTTAATTTAGCAGATTCTTTGTTCCAAGTCCTCAATATGTTTTTTTTTTTTTGTTTGTTTTAAAAAATGGCTTTTTAATTATTAATTTACTCAAACTAAGAATTCTATCAACGTAAAAGGAACCTTTGTAGTATTGTTTTTCCAAATAGGCTACAGTGATGCTCATAGGTAATGGAGTATGATGCTTCCCATTTTTGGGCTATGTAGTAGCAATACCCCACAAAAAAAGGCTGTCATTGCTCTTTGTACAAAGTGTTGTGTGGCAGGAAATGAGTAATTCTGTTCTTAGGAAAAGCTGCTGATGCAGTTAAGAAACAGTTAAATCTTATAACTGATGTTACACAAGACTCCTTACAATGTTTGATTTTATAAACATTAAATAAAATAAAATTAAATGTGGTTATGATGCAGCACTGACTGTAGCACAACCTCAAGATTTTTAAGTTAAAAAAAATATATATAATGTATAATGTGGGATATAATGTTGTGATTTGTGATTTTTAAGCAACTTCTGCTTTAAAAAATATGAATGCTCTTTTGCCCAACAATGAAACACCTAAATAATAGAAATGGTATTTACCTTATGGTATTTATATAGAGCAGGGATACACAGTATGTATCCTTATAACCTTGATGTTGCAGTGGGTACACTGCCATTGTCAAGTAGGGTAAACTAATAAAATTTTATTATGCTATACAAAAGACAAAGCTATGTTCCTTATTTTCCATGACTAATCTTTAAGGGTAGACTGATGTAATGTAATTTGCTCCAATTTAAAATTGTGGGATACATAGTTTGTTGTTAGTGAATGTTTAAAATGACTCACAACTAGCATTTGATGAACAGATACTGGTGTGACCACTGATGTGGCCCCTCAGCTGCTGCTTACTCCCTCTATAAGAATGTGTGATTGTACTGTCTTTGAATATGTGGTGTGTGTCTGCAGAGCAGCTGAAAATCAGTCTTTTTTGCTGAGTCAGGCCTAATTGCTTTTTAAACCTTTCCTGCATAAAATAACAAACTAAATGACAATAGGCTCTGCATGCATGCTGTGAAATGAGAGAGAAGAGGGCTAAAAGCACTGGAAATGTAAAATTGGTTATAAAAAAACAAGCACAAGATCTATGGAAATATTTGGGCTATAGAATGGATGTTGAGGGAAAAATGAGTAATTTTTGGCAGCACATTTAACAACAAAATGAGTTAGGTCTTTTAAATCAGCTCCATGGATAAGGTAAGGCGTAAACCTGAATGTGGTTGTTATTTAAAGGGAAAAACTGACACATTAAAGACTTTTACCCCTCGATCACTCTAAGTGTCACTGTGGAGGGAATCAACATTTTCAAACCGATAAATTCATGGTTATAGTGTCTTGTAGCTCTTCATATTTTCATTTTACTGGTTATTTTACAGAAGAAAGATGTTGCAATGTCTACTTGTTCCTCTATTGGTGATACTTTTCAGTCTCTGCAACTGCATTGCCTCATCTGTTGCTCCATCATAGTTAACCTTGAATACTCTTAAACAATCTGCTCTTACAATAACGTTGATCATAAATTTAGATATAATGAATGAGTCTCAACTTGGTCATTTTTTAAAGTCCAACACGACTTCTTTGAATGTATCATGTGCAAACACAGCACATGTCAACTCAGTGGTCTTCACAGTCAACTGTTGGATATCATAGTTGTCTTGTCATCTGCTGGGGCCTACAGGTGCAGAAGCTTCAGGGCATCCTGAAGCCCATGATGCTGCGTCGCCTGAAAGAGGATGTGGAGAAGAAGCTGGCTCCTAAAGAGGAAACCATCATTGAGGTTGAGCTCACTAACATCCAGAAGAAATACTATCGGGCCATTCTTGAGAAGAACTTCTCTTTCCTGGCTAAAGGAGCAGGCCAGTCTAATATGCCCAACCTGGTCAACACCATGATGGAGCTCAGAAAATGCTGCAATCACCCCTACCTCATCAAAGGTTAGATGATACTCTGTTTCTTTAAAGTGACAGCATATCTGAAATGTATAGCTAAAAGAAAAATATTCAACTAAACATGAACGAAATTAAAAGTGAACCATGTCAACACTGCAGTGCTGATGTGATTGTCTTTGCTTTGTTAGGGGCAGAAGAGAAGATCCTCGAGGACTTTAGGGAAGTACACAGTCCTACTGCCATTGACTTTCACCTGCAGGCGATGGTGCAGTCTGCTGGGAAGTTGGTCCTTATTGACAAATTGCTGCCTAAGATGAAGGCAGGAGGCCACAAGGTGCTCATCTTCTCCCAGATGGTGCGCTGTCTGGATATTTTGGAAGACTACCTCATTCAGAGAAGGTAATGGAGTATAACTGAGAAATAACAGTGCTGCTGTTCGGTCATTCTGTCTGACCATATTCTATCCTCTGTTAAGAAAAGAAAGCACATTTTTTGCACATGAAAACAAGATTTTAAACTCATGCAACTCATATGGACACAGTGAGAGCAGCAGGTAGCAACATTAGTGAGTAGAGGTACAGAACCTCGCTACAGTACAGTTAACAAAACACCTACATTCATCTAATCACCCACTTTCTGTCTCTGTTTATCCTCTGCATGACATGAAGATAGAACTTATTTCACCAAGATGGAGCAGTAAGCATGCAGTTATACAACATCCATACAGGGAAACACTGCTAATACTCACCCTCATACATGTAGTCACATTAATGTTTTCTTTGACCAAACAGATATCAAACGTATCACAGTTTTTCTACACTTCCTAAAAAACTATCTAATAAACCTTAAAGACGTCAACTGGCTATTTTAATCTTTTGGATTTCTCTCCTTTTTTTTATTTGCTAAAATTAAGAGCTATGACGTATCCCTTATTTTCCTTTGAAGACAGAATCTGCCTTTTCCCTGTTGCTGTGCTGTTCCCCCTCCCACCGAGCGCAGGAGCAGCTGATAATGACCATAAAGCTGCTTTATCAAAGAATCACAAGTTCTCGTCTTGTCTCTTAGCATGTTTCTGTCCAAGTCTTCCTCCTCTGTTTTTCCTCTTCACTTTCTTACTTTTTGGGTCTTTCTTTCTTTACCCCCTTTCATTTCTCCCGTGTCTCAGTGTCTTTCTTTCCTCTGGCTTCCTGCCAGAAGCTGGAGCAAACCTGAAACTGTTGTAACCATGTGAGGAGCTGTACAGCACAGACCTCAGACAGGGTTCAGCGGCAGGTTACAGAAGCCCTCAGGGCTCCACCACATCAGACAAGCTGGAGATTCTGTGAGGTTTCTCTCGAGTGGAAGTGGATTACCTAAGGGAGGGCAGGAGGTCGGATTGTAGGAAGTGATGAGAATGGACACATTGTGAAAGAGCATAGCCACTCCCTTGAGTTTTTTTGTTGTGTTTTGTTTTGTTTTGTTTTTCAGGTTAAGAGAATGTAATGTAAAAAAAAAGAAGAAGAGAGAGCTTTGAGTCCATTTTTGCTTTGTTTTAGTTGAAGTTATGATTGTAATATTCATGGATCTTGTTTTATTCATGTGTGTTGTCCATGGTATGTCATGTTGCAGGTACTTGTATGAGCGGATTGATGGACGTGTTCGTGGAAACCTGCGACAGGCTGCTATCGACCGCTTCAGTAAGCCCGACTCGGACCGCTTCGTTTTCCTCCTGTGCACAAGAGCTGGCGGCCTGGGAATCAACCTCACGGCAGCAGACACCTGCATCATCTTTGACTCTGACTGGAACCCACAGAACGACCTGCAGGTAGGACTCAAAACCTCACGTAACAGTAGATGAAAGTAGCTGTTTGGACATTTATATGTTGGCATTAGAAAGACTTAGTATCAAGGTGCAGATGTTGAAACAAATGCAATTATGTTTTGCATGTGTTGCTGAGTTTGTGTGTGCTTCACAGGCCCAGGCTCGCTGCCACCGGATCGGTCAGAACAAAGCAGTGAAGGTGTACCGACTGATCACCAGGAACTCATACGAGCGGGAAATGTTCGATCGCGCCAGCCTCAAGCTGGGTCTGGACAAAGCCGTGTTGCAGAGCATGAGCGGCCGGGATAACAGTCTGGGAGGAAGCACTGGGGGAGGGGTGAGTCTGGAACTGTCCAAGATGGTCTGGATTAGAAATGGGGAATAAAATAATTTAATCATGGGAATATTGTTATTTATTATATATTTATAATGTCTTTTCTTGGGATAAATATCCTTTTGATTGAGCTTTGGCTAGACATTACTCTTTCACAGCATTGAGTTAACATGGAGAGAAGGAGCAAAGAAAATATTTTTAGCTATGATTTGACAGAACCACCAGTACAGGTTGTTGCACAAAATTCACTTAAAACTTAGAAGGTGAAAAATTGCAGTTAAAAAAAGAGTACACTTAAAACAACACAGCTCAAAAAAAGTACTTTTTGCACTCAAATGAAGTTTGAGTGTTTTCATCTGGAGAAAAATAGGTAATAAATCTGGTGGTTTTTGTTCTTATTCCAGCTGAGTTTTCCAGTTTGTTAAAAAGTGAGTCAGATTCTGAGTACTGAATTACATCAGTGGAACAGTGAACAACAATAAGATGTCAAGCCAAAAAAAACATCCCTAAATCATGATGGTCACTGTTTAAAATTTCCTCTTGATGTGTAACTGATCCTTTTAGTCTAATCTGCTGGGGAGGGAGTGTGTCAGAAGTGTGTAGGTGGATGTTGAGCTGCACTTTGAGTCCCCTTGAGAATTATTTGAATTATAAGGAGGTTGAAGTATTAGCTGCCTTCTACATCTG
This sequence comes from Melanotaenia boesemani, assembly GCF_017639745.1. Lineage (NCBI taxonomy): Eukaryota > Metazoa > Chordata > Actinopteri > Atheriniformes > Melanotaeniidae > Melanotaenia > Melanotaenia boesemani. The sequence continues at coordinate 31,320,548 of NC_055682.1, forward strand.
GTCTGAACATATTTGCATACGAAACAGCTGCTGGGGTTAGATACAGGCCTGCTGATGTTACGATTTAAATAATCCAACATGTGTGTCTGGCTGTGTGTTTGCATTTAGTACACCATTTCACTTGATGCTGGAATTTGATGTCGTACATTAACTTTAGGATATTCTTTGAAATGAACTGTTGTGTTTTACTTGTCAGGCTGTGCAGCAGCAGTTATCTAAGAAAGAGATCGAGGATCTGCTGCGACGTGGCGCCTATGGGGCCATCATGGATGAAGAGGATGAAGGGGCCAAATTCTGTGAGGAGGACATCGACCAGATCCTCCAGCGTAGGACAAAGACCATTACCATTGAGTCTGAGGGCAGAGGATCCACTTTTGCTAAGGTGAAATAAATGAGTGGAAAAAAGTCACAACCAGTAGATCACTCATCTGTTAGTTGTGTTTATACTTAGTTTCACACCCTCTAATCACCCACAGGCCTTCTTTGATTTACGACTAGGAGCAGATGACAGAATGGCAAATGTGATTATAGCTTGATGTAATTCTGATGTCTGCTTTCAGGCCAGTTTTGTTGCATCTGGAAACCGCACAGACATTGCACTAGATGACCCTAATTTCTGGGACAAGTGGGCCAAAAAGGCTGACATTGATATGGACATGGCAAATGGCAGAGTAAGTAGTGCTCACAGTGCTTGCAGTGGATTCTACACACAAATAATGGGATACTTGAGACTTAAAGAGCATCTAGTAGGAATGCAGCTTTTTTTTATATCTATGTGAGTGCCTCTGAAATTTCCTGAAACTCTCATGAGTTTATTTTAACCTCTTCTCTTACGCTACAGAACAGCTTGGTGATCGACACGCCTCGTGTGAGAAAACAGACGAGACCGTTCAGCGCAACCAAGGACGAGTTGGCAGAGCTTTCAGAAGGTGAAAGTGACAGTGACGACACCAAACCTAAACTCAGACGAAACCATGATCGTCCGAACAGCTACGGTCGCACAGAGTGCTTCAGAGTGGAGAAGAACTTGCTTGTATATGGGTAAGATAAATACCATTAATTATAATTTTCCTAACAGAAATTTTACTGGCAAAAGGATCCAGTGAAAAAGGTTATCTGGCTTGTTTCATCAGCAATGTACATGTTGTTTCACACAGATGCTCTTCAAGTTAGTTCAAAGTCTACTTCCGGTCTCAGAATATCTTTTCTCTCCTCTCTGCTGTTCCAGATGGGGTCGTTGGAAAGATATTCTCAACCATGGCCGTTTCAAAAAGCAGTTGACTGAGTGGGATGTGGAGTCGATCTGCAGGGCCCTGCTGGCTTACTGCCTGGTCCATTACCGTGGCGATGACAAAATCAAGGGCTTCATGTGGGATCTCATCGCCCCTGCTGAGGATGGACAGACGAAGGAGCTGCAGAATCACCTGGGTGAGTTTTTAGGAATTTATGGTGTGTTTACTGAACTTGATACCACAGTAGTGGCACCTAGAGAAACAGGATTTAGAAATTTATCACGTTTCCTGTTTAGCAGCATTGAATTCCATTTTCCCTTTTTTTTATTTATTTTTTTGTTTTGTTTTTTTAAATCAGGCCTGTCAGCCCCAGTCCCTCGGGGCAGGAAGGGTAAGAAGATGAAGACCCAGTCAAGCTCTTTTGACATCCACAAAGCTGAGTGGCTTAGGAAACACAACCCCGAGCACATGCTTCAGGATGACGGCTACAAAAAGCACTTAAAACACCACTGCAACAAGTAGGTGCTTCCTTATGCCGCTTGTTGTTGTTGTTGTTCTCGTACACACACACACACACACACCATTTTAATAATTTAACTGTCCAACTCAGTCTTCATAAACAGACGATAACATGTGTTCTTGTTAACAGCAGTGCTAAAGATTTAGTTGAAATAGTAAATTGAAGAGTCTGAATGTTTTGTAATAACCAACATAGTATTTGCACACGATGATTAACTGTGTTTGCTGCATTGTTTTTTCTCTTGTGATTGAAAATGCATGTAGCGTTGTGTCTGTGTTTAAACCTTTAAGCTGTGATAGCGACTGGCAGGTGGTCATTATTCTCTCTTAACAGCGATTGTCTCCATTTATTTATTTTTTAATAGAATGAAGTCTAAGTGAATGAAAGTACAATTTGCACGTGGCTTAAATTTTAACTGTGGCACTGCCAAGCCACAGTAATTAAGAAGCACTCAAACATCTATTGAAGCTGACAGTCTGCTGATTGATTAACGAACGTGCATCTCATCGAGACTAGCTGGCTGATTAGAATCTTCATGAGACTCCAGGCCAGCTAATGGCCGTCATAGATCTCTCTTATTTTCAGACGGAGGGGATAGATGGCTGTTATCAAAACATTTGCCGTGGAGATATAAAGCTAAATAGACGGCTGCTTCTTTTTAAAAGGGAGGCTTGTGTGCATTGGGCAGTGGATGCAGAGCACTGCAGCTTCCATAGAAAGTTCTCCATTGTTTCCTTGCCCAGTAGTGCTGAATCCAGGAATTGTCTGATATGTGACACGCCGGGCAATTGGGGACGCGCAGTAAGCAGAGTTTGCTGACTTCTGCATTTTCACTCTGAAGACCTGGAATGTGACTGGTGGCATGGGGGTGGGTGGCAGGGAGGGGTTCAGTGGCTTCCTTAACAGGGCTGCAAATGTAGGATGCAGCTCTTGGTTTGCAATGGAAACTGTGGGTAGTAGTAAATTCCTCTGATGGTTTCCAAAAAGTTTGGAAAACTCTAAAGGAGCAACAGGTTAAAATGTGAGATCATGTGAACATGTCAGTCCTTTACAGTTTTGTTTTGTGGTTTTATTAAATACATCTCAAATAATTTACTGAACTATTATTTCTTAAAATATTCATTTTACATTTTTCCTGCAATTTAGAAAAGATACATAAAATTTGCATGTTGTTTGTGTTGTTTGAAGGACAGTAATATCTGTGAGCAGTGCCTCTCTGATGCACCAGTATATGATGAGCAGACCACATGGGATTTTATGCATGCCACCCATATCAGGCATACTTGGCTTATTTGCTTTGGAAAGACTGCATACAACTGAGCTGAGATCCCATGCAGCCTCTCACAGGCACCACACACTAACAAAGCCTTAGAAAGAGGGGGTGATAAAGGGCTGTGCTGACAGGCTGAGGAAGTAGCAGCAGCAGCTGCTTCTGGGCAGATCCAGTCAGCACAGGAGGACAGAGGGTGGAGGAGGAGGCGGAAGCAAGTTCAGCTCTGATTTGACAGAGCCACAAGTCCAGACTGGATGCCACAGACAGACAGACAGACCTCGGAGCCCAGCAGTTGTTCTAAGGCCTATCAGTGACTCAGAGGAGGAATTTAGGCTCATTTCTAACACTATTTAGTTACATCAGAGGATATCTGGAATGCATGTGTCAACGTGCTGGATGCGTCAATGTTGATGTTCATTATCTGAAAATCTTCTCTGCACATTTTCCCTGCAGAAATCAGAAAGGAATTTAAGATGCCATTTACATTTTTAAAAGTTATTGCCTAGAGTGCATTTGCATTTGAGAAAATGCTCAAGTCACACAGCAGCAGCAGCCTGGCACACCACAGTTCCCACCACTTTACTGTGTCTCAGCTCAAAGGCTGCTGTCTGTGATGTGCGATCATGCATCACAGAGCTAATGTCTCCCCTGTGAGTCATGCTCTCTCTACCTTGTCAGCCTCGACATCCCAGCCTTCATCTCCTGCCAGCATGCAATCACGTGAAAGCTGGAGAGAGACGCTCATCTGTTCATTCAGTCGTCAGAGTCCAGTTTTAAAGCTCCCTGTGACGACTCCCTGTGAGGCCTATACCATAATGTCCGCCCAAGAGACAATAATTCACCAAGTTAATTGATCAGACTTGGTGCACATGGCGTGTTATGCATTATGAACGTGTCCTGCTTTGTAGAAGGCGTAATCATTTATAGTTCATGGTGAAAATCTGAGAAAACATCCAAAAATTAAAGGGTGTGTTTGATTTAATGATGGGTCACTCTTAATTATGCCTGCAACCGTACAGTCTGATATAAAAATTATTGCTCATTTGTCACACAGTATGCTCATTTGCATTGTGTTTAACAGGTGTGTGTGTGTGTATGTGTGTGTGGGTGCACTGTGGGTGGGTGTGTTGGTTCTGCTCGCTCAGCGTTTGTGTGTGGTCAGGGCTTTGTTGTGACCAGTTGCATTTCTCTGTGCAGGGTACTGCTCAGGGTCAGAATGCTCTACTACCTGAAACAAGAGGTGATAGGAAGCCAGGCCCAGAAGGTGCTAGACGGCGTGGACTCCAGGTGAGCTCAGCTTTGACCTCAGGCACTACATTAGGATGTCTGCATTTGCTGTTCAAATCATGTCGCCCTAAGGATTAGCACATTCTGCAACTTCTTTTTTCCGAGGCACTTGAAGTACACTTTTTAAATCAAACAAACCCCCTGCATTTTCTGAATCACAGCTTTTGTCGGTGAGATGTACCACCAGATAACACTTGCATCTCTACACATGATTGTTGAATGTTACTGCAGTTGAAGGCTTGATCTGAACAGAGTTGGATAGATGAGGCAGATTTAGTGACGCAGCTTAGATTAAAGGTGGAGTTATTTAATGATGTGGAATAGCAGCCTTACAAAGCAGATTTTATGCTGGAGTGTGTCCATTCGCATGTGATATCAACCTGTTGAAGGAAAGAAACACATGTTCAACAAATTTATAAGAAGGATGTAGAGCACCACCTGGTGGAGAAAGATGAATTTCTTGTTTGTTTTCTATATTTAGAACATTACTGAATTCGATTAATCAAAATCCCAGTTAAAAATGAAATCATCATCTAAAGTCAAATGAGAATTTTTTAAAATAATTCTCTTTGTATTGAGTCTTAATTAAATCTTTCTTTTTTTCTTGTTAAGTGTTTCTGTTAAAAGAGAACTTATATGCAAAACAAAGAAGTTTAATATATTATGAGAAAATGCATTTAGCAAACGGAGTATTTAATTATATATAAACGCTTGTTCCAAATTATCCATCATGTCAAAGCATCTCCCCCTCCTCCTCGTCCACAGTGAGATAAAGATCTGGGTACCAGATCCTGACCATTCAGAGCTGCCGGCTCTGTGGTGGGATGCGATCTCTGACAAGTGTCTGTTGCTCGGTGTCTTCAAGCATGGTGAGAAACTTAGTTTTCCACAAATGAGATGTAAATAAAAATGTAACTATAGTGAAAGAAAACTTATTTATTGTATTTTTTCTGCATCTGTTGTCAAAAGTCCAGGATCTGGTATTAAATATAACCAAACTGTTTTTAGTTTTTGGTAACAATCCCAGTATTTTTAAGTTACAGACCACTTTAAGTGTAAAATCTAACTTTTTTTTAAGCACGTCTCCACTAATTCCAAGTACTACGTGGGAAATAAACCAGTGTGTGTATATTTCTTAGTCCCTTATCTGCAAGTTTCCATGCATTACCCTTTGTTTGCTTGTCCCTCTGCACACACCCAGGCTACGAGAAGTACAACACAATTCGTGCAGATCCTACTCTGTGCTTCTTAGAGCGTGTGGGACGACCGGATGAGAAGGCCATTGCCGCCGAGCAGAGAGGCAACGATTTCATGGATGGGTGGGTACACACCAACAGAATGCAGCCTTAAAGAAATATTGCTTTTGTTCTACCCTGACTGTCTGGTTTGAATATTGTTTTAACTATTAACAGAAAAAAATCTTACATTTGTGTTTGTGTGCAGGGATGTCGATGATCCAGAGTACAAGCCTGCTCCAGCTCTTATGAAGGACGACATGGAGGTAAGATCTCAAGAATCAAACAGAACTGTTGTCGAATGAAGACTGTTTAAAGGAAATACGCCTTTGGTATGTTGTTGCAGTTTAACATATATGTTAGTGCAGGTTTTACTTCTATGTTGCATTTCCATAAAAATCACACTACGCTCTCGTGCAGGACGACGCCTCTTCTCCTGGAGACTTGGTTGTCTCTGATAATGCCGGCGGTGAGTATTAGATGTCTAATCCTCAGTAGAATTATCATCATGATATTATGATTATAGGGTACAGGCTTCCCCCTTACAGGAAAAAATTGAAGTTTGAAGCTGCAAAATATTTAAGAAATTAAATATTCTTTGTTAACTTTAACCCAGATGCAGCTCCAGTGACAGAAGGCCAGACTTCCTACTGGCCTTCCCCATCCGTGTTGACCGCCAGACTGAGGCGACTCATCACAGCGTCCCAACGCTTTACCAAGAGCCGACAGATTCTACACATCCACCAGTCTCAGTCTCAGTCTCAGTCTCAGTCCCAGCAGACTATGATGCTTTCTGCTCCACTCTGCCCGCTACCCCCCACACTCAACGATACACTAAACCCCAAGATGGCTGCAAAGATTGAACGCCAGCAAAGGTCAGAGCACAGATACAAACTAATCAAGTCAAGAAGTCCAAAATCTCTGTCTCTCTCTCTCTATATACATATATATATATATATATGCAAATATAGCCTAAACAAATATATAATTTTTCATTTTTTTTATTTCCCAATTCTCCAGGTGGACCAGGCGGGAGGAGGCCGACTTCTACCGGGTTGTCTCCACTTTTGGAGTTGTTTTTGACCCAACCCTTGGCCGTTTTGACTGGACCAAGTTCAGGGCCATGGCTCGACTGCACAAAAAAACTGATGAGAGTTTGCAAAAATATCTGTGCGCCTTCACCGCCATGTGTCGACGGGTGTGTCGCCTCCCATCCAAAGAGGGAGGTCAGAAGTCAACTTGCTCATTCACATAAACACAAACACGTGCACACTCATTTCTAAAGTCTTTAATGGGAGGCAAGGCACAAGCCCGCATGAACAACACCATCTAAACGTATTACATCCATTTAACCTCCAAACTGCCCCCAGACACCGAAACATGGCAGCCCAATGCTTCTAGTACATCTAGAGATGGGTTAACGCAGAGCTGAAGTTCCCAATCAGGATTAATAAAGTAAAACCTATTATTATTATTACTATTATTATTATTATTATTTTTATTATCTACAAATGATGCTTCTCCAAATTTATTTAGGCATTAAAACATTTTCTTGTGTAACATGTGCCACACTCATTTGGCCTGTGTGGGTTTGTTTTTAGAGTGTTCAGTGGCACCGTGGTAAACAAGCTGTCTCAGCAGTACTCGGCTAAACGGCTGATAAGGTTAATCATTAGTAGAAAGATAAACAGTGTGATGTTAAAGCTCCAGGCAAAAACAAGCCTTTGGGTTGAACACGTGGAGAAAGCTCTATTTCCTCACACCTGGGTGTTCTTTTTTTTTTTCCAGACTCTGCAGTGGACACATCACTTAACATCCAACCCATCACAGAGGAGCGAGCATCTCGTACCCTTTACAGAGTAGAGTTACTTCGCCAAGTGAGAGAGCAAGTCCTTCGGCATCCGCTGCTCTTCGAGCGCCTGTCGCTGTGTCAGATGAGCTCTGACTTGCCTGTATGGTGGGAGGCTGGTACTCATGACCGTGACTTGCTAATTGGTGCTGCAAAGCACGGCGTCAGTCGCACTGATTACCACATCCTGAGAGACCCTGAGCTCAGCTTCATGGCTGCCCAGCGCAACTACAGCCAGACGAAAGCTGCACAGCAGCAGCATTGCACAGCCACCCCACTCCTGCACCCTCAGTATCAGGTGACCAGCTCAGGGTTGACAAGCTCTCCACTGCCCCCACCTACCCAGAGAGACGCAGATCCCAGTAGCATTGTCCCCAAAGTGGAACCAGCTTCAGAGGAGGAGAATAAAGAGAGGCAGGGACAAAGATGGAGCCCCCCACAAGCACCAGCCACTCCCACAGGGCTGGAAGAGAAGCCTGTTTCAGCAGCAAGGGACAGCGAGAGGCAGATGGTGGCAGCAAGGACCAAACCGCTCACGCCCAACTCTTCAGACAGGAAACCCAAGAAGGCCAGCAAGAGGAGCCGCAGAGAGGCAAGGCGTGGCTCAGAGTCTGATTCAGATGGCTCATCCTCAAGCTCTTCATCACGCTCCTCTTCTTCGTCGTCATCATCTTCTTCCTCCTCATCACATTCCGGCTCCGGCTCCTCTTCCTCTTCATCATCTTGCTCCTCTGGCTCCTCTTCGTCCTCTTCATCCTCCTCATCCTCTTCTGATGACAGTGACAGTGAGGGAGAAGAAGCGAAGAAGAAAGGTGAGTATGTGCTTCTGTTAGTGAATTTTCAAGTTTAAGGAGCGTTTCTAACATCTGTCCCTGATGCTCTCAGTGCCTGCAGCAACTAGTGTAAAGGGCTTCGACGAGGACAGCGTGGCATCGCTGAGCACTACACAGGATGAAACACAGGACACCCATGTGGCCGAGAACGGCGTCGCCAACAACATCTCTCATCCTTTCCAGGGAGGAGGGTATATGTTGGCTGCATCTTACTGGCCAAAGGTAAATGACTGTACACCTGTAAAAGCCAGAACAAGGAAAGTTTGTCTTGCATCAACTCTAAAACCGGTTTGGTAACTATAAAGTATTTGATCATCAAATATTATAAATATGTTTTTGATTAGCTCTCATAATGCCAACAATTGAGTTACTGTGTAGCACAGTTGCAACCAGGAAAGAAATCCAGCTGAAACTTTGTGCTGCTGTGTTTAAGGATCGTGTCATCATCAACCGTCTGGACAGCATCTGCCAGGCTGTGCTCAAAGGCAAGTGGCCAGGCCCACGTCGGGTCTACGAGCCTGGAGGTGCTGTGGCCTCCTTCTACACCACCAAGCTACTGGACAACGCCAACAGCCTGTGCGAGGACCCCTCTGCCTCGCCACAGGGGTCAAAGGTGACCAAGCATGTTGCAGAAAACAAGGAGTTCTCAGTAAAACTCAACGATGTATGTTGATTTCTCCCTTCCTCCCTTCCTCTCTCTGCTTCCGCCCTAATCGTAGGACCCTACCACTTCCGCTGCCATGATCGGTGTTAGCTGCCACATTCAGCATGTTTATATGGTCTCCGGCTTGCTTTCCTTTGGGGATGATTAGCGGTTTTGACTGCTTGGCAGGAGCAGAGATTAATTTAATAGCAGCATTTCTCTCTATTCCCACACACTCAATTTGAATTGGGCTCTCAGACTGTGATTACATGAGTACAAATCATTCAGTCATGAGAATATAATAAGGTTCAGTTTGAAGCCTCTCTAGACTGAAGGGGTCTTTCTAGTAATCTGATTGAAATGGAGACCTCTGCTGTGAGTGTTCCTTTAATGTGCTTCTAGGCAACATGGCTATTAACTTGGCAGGTTTCAAATTTGCTTCTACTTATTTCTTGCTTTTATGCTTTTGATAAAGATCCAGATTTAATGGCTTTTGCCACCTCAGATCCTCAAACACCTGCTGCTTGTTACCTCTAAACTGGGACTTGACGCTGAATGCTGACAACAGCTATCTCTTTGGCATGGCTTTCAGGCACAGCCCAAACTGAAGACTCTACCCACTGTCCCGCTAAGCACTACCCATTGTGTGTCCATGTGTCCCAGTCATACTAACAAGAAAAAATATTGTTATTCAATGAACCTATTTTTGACACGACTTCATTGCATAGCCTGCAAGTCAGCAAATCTGTAAAGATGTAGCAAGGTAGCTATAATGACCATGTGGGACATTTTTGTAATCCTTAAATTAAATAGAAGACAAAGAAAAAGTTTCCAAATGTGATTACTAAAGTCTCAGAGAAAGTTAAGCCAAATGTTTCTCCTTTTGAACAGTTCTGTATGTTTTCCCTGCAGTCATATTCCTTGAGTTGTCTCACACTGTTGTGTCTGTATAAAGCAGGAGGGAGGTCTGAAGTTGACCTTCCAGAAACAGGGTCTACCCCTGAAGAGGCCCCTAGACTCTGAAGAAGGCCCCCAGGCCCAGCAGCAGTACCTGGCCCGGCTTCATGAGCTGCAGAGTGCTTCGGACACGGGCCTGGCTGACATCACCAAGCCTCAGACCAGCTTCCAGACTGGTGCGTTGATTTAAATATAGCAAATACCTCTTCATCTATGTACGCACAGGGTGCTGAAATGGGGCCATACTGTTCCTTTTCCACCACCAGATGGCAACAGAGCATAGTTTTGGTAGCTAAGGAGAGGATACCATGGAAACCAATCTTCCTCTGGTGTGCTCTGTCACTTTGCTTACACAGACATTTAAGACAGAAAATGTTTGTGTTTATCCTGTTGTATTTTTTTTAACAGTTCATAAAATTATTAACATTTCCCAGAGGTAAAATATTTCTAAAAATGTTGTTTTTTTTTATGCACGATGCAGTAATGGAAAACTGACAGGCTGTTTCTCTTCTAGTTACTCCAGGTCTTACTGGTCAGATGAGGCTAAATGGAGCACTGGACGGCCAGCCTGTGGTGAAGAAGCGAAGGGGGAGGAGGAAGAACGTGGAGGGAATGGACCTGCTCTTCATAAACAACAATCGGGTACCTGCTGTTCCCAATCAGGTGAAAATATGTTTATTTGCATGAATTCCAGTAGTTGTGTACAAAGTCATTAGAAAAAGAACCACAAATCTACAAACTGTGAGGCTTAATTTGTGTCACATATAAGATCTTTTGTTTGCGATGAGCTTTAATGTAAATGCCATCTGATTCCCGTCTCCAGGTTCCTCCGGGATGGGGGGGTATTGGCCAGGTGGGTCTGGCTGCAGCCCCTGCGCCCAGCTGCAGCCAGAGCTCTACTCAGGTCTCTGCAGACACTGAAAGCAGGGTCCCTGTTATCAACCTCAAAGATGGCACCCGGCTCGCAGGAGATGACGCTCCCACGAGGAAAGACCTAGAACAATGGCTGAAAGAGCACCCTGGCTTTGTGGCAGACACCGGAGCCTTTATCCCAGTGAGCGTTGTTTATTTATTTATTCTTTTTTTCTTATCATTTCTGTCTAAAGGCTAATGTTGTTGTCTTATTAAAAAAAAAGTTATTTCTGTATGCCAAAAGATAAATTTATTGAAATGCATAGATACAGTTAAGTATGTAGACATTTAACACAGCTACAGAACTTAGCTTGCAGTTAAACACTCTCTTAACAAGCACCTCCACTTTTCTTTTCAGGGGGTAAATAAGATGCAAATGCAGTTCCACTTCCAGGATGGTCGGCCAAAGCAGAAAAGGCACCGCTGCAGGAACCCCAACAAGATTGATGTCAACAGCCTGACAGGAGAGGAGAGGGTCCAGATCATCAACAGGAGAAATGCACGCAAGGTGCGCTTTGTTTTGTGGCTAAAGAATAATTATTCTATTGGATGATTATTGCTTACTATAAAACAAATAAAACTCTTTTACTTACACTTTCTGCTGTAAGTAAAGCTGCTTGTTAAGTGATAAACTCTCAGCTTGAACTGAGTAATTGTTTAATTTGTTGTGCACTTGGTTTCATGTCATCTGTTTTTCTCCTGTAGATTGGTGGAGCCTTTGCTCCTCCTCTGAAAGACTTGTGCCGGTTCCTTCAGGAAAACCCAGAATACGGAGTCCCACCTGAATGGGCTGATGTAGTAAAACAATCGGTAAGTTACAAGCTCATGAACTGAAACTGTCATCTAAAGCAGTGGTTTTCAAACTCTTTGAGCTACGACCCCAAAAATAAGATGCGTTGTAGTTCGCGACCCCCACCGCCACACGACTTAGTGATTAATTGTATTTATCTAATGGGTCATCTTGCAGCCATCCTCTACATTTAAGGCTGGAAAATTGTCAAAATCTTCATATATAAGGAGGATGAAGTGGTTTTTGATGGTCATGATGGCCATGTTAATTTAGGATGCTGTTGGCTGCTCTTTTTGGTGCCACTGAGAAGTGTTAGTGTTGCATTTCCATGTGTTTATAATTATTTTTCAATTTATTTTTTTAAAGAACACTGAATAGTTGAAACAAACTTGAACATGAAACCTTTAATGATCCCAGGATTAGTTGAAGTGCTCTTATATCACACTGCTTCAAGCTGAACTAGTAATGAGTGAACTACACCCTAACAAAATGGGGTGGAAACACTGATATTTGTAATAGTAGCCATCTTTGCTTTTGCTGTTAAACTTTGCATTTATGTTGTGTGTTTCATTCAGGGTTACCTCCCAGAGAGCATGTTTGACCGGATCCTGACAGGCCCCATCGTTCCTGAAGAGGTGAGCCGGCGAGGACGTCGACCGAAGAATCCCCTGGCAAAGGTAGCAGCAGCTGCAGCAGCCCCCAACCCAGCAGCTTCTGCACTGGGTTTGAACCCTCTGCTGGCTAACGGCCTCCTCTCTGGTATGGACCTGACCAGTCTGCAGGCCTTTCAACAAAACCTTCAGAGTTTACAGTCCCTTCAGCTCACCGCAGGCCTGATGGGACTGCCATCTGATGCCAGCAACCTGGCTGCAAGTAACTTAGCTGCTATGTTTCCCATGATGCTGTCTGGTATGGCTGGATTGCCAAACCTCCTCGGGATGAGCAACTTACTGGGGAAGACTGCTCAGGAAGCTGCTGGAGGTTCTGAAGAGAAGACAAAGGGAATCAGCACCTCTGAAACGGGAGAGCCATCTGCCTCTACAGCCCCCTCTCACACCTCAGACACCAAAGGAGAAAGGACAGAGGGCTCGAATATGACTCCTTCCTCCACTTCCAGCTCCGCTCCCTCTGCCACTGCTACACAAAGTGCTTCAGCTGCCTCTGCAGCCTCCAGTCACCCACTGTCTCTTAACCCCTTGTTACTCTCCAGTATGCTTTACCCAGGGATGCTTCTCACTCCAGGCCTTAACCTTCCTGTGTCTGCCTCACAGCCCCAGAGCTCAAACAGTGACTCTTCCACCCTTCAACCTGCTGCCCCTCCTCCCCATCCGCCTGCCACCTCCCAGTCATCACCACAGGAGGCAGAGTACCCACAGGCAGGGAAGGATGGAGACGAGGACAACGAGGCACTAGAAGAGGCTTTGGATGAAGAGGAAGAGGAGGAGGAGGAGGAGGAGGAATCTGCAGAGCAAAAGGAAAACCGTGGTCACGAAGGTTCAGCGAAAGCTGAGTCATCTTCATCAGAGTCTGGGAGCTCATCCTCAGACGATTCAGACTCCAGTGATGAGGACTGATCCTATGAATATATAATTATAAATTTATTTATGTATGGCCTAGAAATGTAAACATATATTCACATATATATGGATTTTCCAGCACTTATGTTGCAATTTCTTTACATGTAAATATAAGAACTAACTACGATGTTGTGTAATAAATGCTACAAAAACAAAACAAAAAAATAAATAAAAAAAGTAACAACTGACTTAAAAAGGAACTGAAATAAACAGATGTTTGTTCACAAGGTACAGTCTTGTTTTGAGACATTTTGCATGTCAGACTTTAGTAGATTTCTGAATTCTGTGAACTTGTACCACACAATTATGTACAATTGCAACGAAAAAGGCATTATTGTAATTATGTCGGGATTAATTTTATTAAAAAAGTGAAACCACATCAACACGCTCGTTGAGCTGTACTGTTAATATATTTTGATTGTCAGGGGTTAATGGGGTATTGACACCTGACAACACTTTGGTTTCACTTGTGAATATTCAGTACTTTTGCAGGTTTGTTGACACTTATACTTTGCAGACCGTACGTTGGATATGTCAGCAATAACCTGGGCAGCTATGAATGTCACTGAAGCTGTAGATTCTCTGTCTGCCATGTTTCCACCCCAGTGCACAACTCGCACAGCCTCGAACCTTTCACTGTCATTTCATGTTCAGGAGGTCATTCATCATCATTTTTTTTTCTTCTAATTTGGATTTTTTTTTCTTCAATTTGGAAACTCGATGACCTGAAGTTCCTATAAATTGTCAAGTCAGGGGGAATCTGTACAAATGTTTTTCCAGTTGGAAAAAAAGCTTAAGCGTTTGAGTGGATCATGATTTACTTCTCTGCTGTTATTTTATTTATTTTTTCTTAAAATGATTCACGCATCTGATTTTAGAAACTCAGAATTTTCACCGTCACCTTACAAACATGCCGCTGCATGTTTGAGGCGCACTTTAGCTGCCCACAGTAGGCATACCTGTTCACTTGCACATCTGCTGACTCTAAATAAAAAACTTTTTGAGCTGTGGTGACAGAAAACAACCTTCTACTGTGTGCCAAAAAAAAGCCCTTTGAGGTCCTAACAGTGTTGTGTAGACATTATTACTACATTGGCATTTTCGACTGCATCTTTACCTGAACTTTGTCAAATTGATTGGCTTCACTGTTCAAATGCAAATGTGCACGGGTGTATTTTATTGCTGTCCATGTACAGAATGCTCTTGTTTCTACTGGACTGTTTTTGTGTCAGAGGCCTTCTTTCCTCCCTCTCCAATCTCTCCTCTTAATGCTTCCACCATGTTGTTTTTCTCTCTGGGCTGGTATCTACTGCTTCCAGAACTTTCCGGTCTGAATGTTGTGTATTGAAGGGGCCTCACAAGCCGTGACTTGTAAAAGCCGCATTGCAAGTGTTCTTTACATTCAGACATGTCTCAGAAATTTGGATGAAATGAAACTTCTTGAAATTACACAACGCATGACAACCTTGTATTCTTACAGAATATATGTGCGACAAGCACAAACTGGATCAAATCATGGCTAAGATTGTAATAACTTTCATTGTCTCTTTGTATTAAACTTAGTGCCGGTTTGCTTCAGGGAGGACTTGATCAATTCAGCTGGTTTTGCTGGGATTTTTGCAGCATTATCTCATTTTATTTCACTTCATCTGCGACTGTTCTGCTGACAAACTAGATGTAGAAGTGCCCTTATTTGTACCTCACCCTCTCATTCAGCCACTAACATTTCTGCTTGCCGTCTGTTTTAGCATCCCTGCACATGTCCATTTTTCAGGTGTAACATGCAAACACTGGAGTTCACTCGAGCCGAAGTACCTTTTTGTAACGTTCTCTGACACAACAGTGCACACTCTTGGACTGCTGTTACACAGTGGACTGTTTGACAATTATTTCCAAGGTGAGGTTTATGTTTGGTCCAAGGGCCCGCTAAATAAACTGTTCCTAAATGTAGCTGTAGCATCTCTCTATGGTGGGTTTAACCATGAGCAATTTGTCTGAACACAAAGATTGAAGATGTGTTTTCTAATGTTGCTTTAAAGTGGTTTTCTTGTATGCCTGTCCTATATAGACCTCGTCATGGGTTTGCTTGCAATGCAATGGCTTTTCTTTTTTATTATTATTATAATTATTACTAACAGTACGGTATTTTTCTATGTCTGAGCAATGAACTTAAACATGCCACTGTCATTTTGTATATCTGCACCTCTGCTCTCTTTTAACTTGTAGTGCCCTTATGCAAACACCCAGCCACTGCTACATCAGTTGTAGACGATTGATCCACTGACTTTTTGCGATTGGTCGATGGATTGATGACTATGCCGAGGCTCATTAGGACACAAACGGAGAAGAAAAGAAACGTACAATGGGACTTTTTCATTTTGTGTTTATTTTTCTTTCTTTCCTTTTGGTTGTACTGTACAAAACTTCCTGAAGCACTGTTGGCTTTAAAGACACAGTGCTGAATCAGAGTTGACACAAAATGATCAGAGACCAATATGCAAGGGGCAAGATACAAAACACTACTGCTGTACAGGGAGGTTTTCTTTCATTGTTCACACATGTAATCACAAAGATGACAAAACTAGCACATGAGTTTTGTATTCTTTAGTTTAAGCTTGATGGTATCCTAAATGTCACCTTGATCAGATTGTTTTTTTTGTTTTGTTTTGTTTTGTTTTTGTCCCCCCCCCCCCTCCCCCCACTGGACAGTTGTAATATTTGCAAGTTGTGGTCTGTATAGTCAAAAAAAATTCATCTAGTGCAGGAAAATGCGTCTTAAAGTCATTTGTAATTTATTGGATTACTTTCTATGAAGTTCTATAGAGGAAATTGAGGTTTAATTATTTTTATTAAACATATTCTTCTGACTATTAATTACATGTGCCTTTGCATTTTGCTTTGTCAAATAACAGTAAAGTTGTTTGGGGGGCAGTTCTCAGGCGGACTGAAGCTGAGGAAGGTAATAGTATCCTCCTCTCTGAGTTGAGATTATAGAAACCTTATAGACCCGTAACTACATGTAGTGTGGCTGATCATCACAAATTCATTCATTAGTTTTTCTTGACCTTATTTTCAATAACATTTAAGGAAAAAGTTTTAGTTAATACTCAACATTAAAATGTCTTTCATGCCTTAGTGTAGCTTTTATAATACTGCATGTCCTACATAAATAATCAATACAGGTTTAATTAAATATTTGTGTTTATAAGAACAGTGGCTTTTTCCATCCCCAGGAAATTATATGTATAAATGTGCATTAAAATAACTACATTTTTGTAATAAGCAAAGTGTCCTGGAAATTATCTATAAGCAAATTTAAGAAATATAATTGGAAGGACTAACAAAAATTACCTTGAATGCATTGTTGTGTGATTAATATCCCATTTATGCTTTACACATATTTTTTAAAAACAAATTTATAAAATATTTTTAAATACACATTTTAGTTATGTTCCTAGGTTTTCACTCAGTCCTGTTACCCTAAGACATTTCTCTATTTCTTTTTTTTTTTTTATTACGAAATTTTATTGTAAACAGAGATGACAGCAAGTCAGGAGGAAAGGTGTACAAATAATCGTATAAGAATAAAATAATAAATAGAGGACAAAACGTTGGCAGTTAAAGTGCATTACTGGACATAAAAGGTAAGTTCAAGTCACTCAACTTCAAAAGATAGCTTATTCTTAAATGCTAAAAGTCTAAATACACCTTTTGTGTTAGTTGTGGCTTTTATAAGCATTTAGCTTAACGAGAAAGATGTATGTTTAGCGAGGATTTCCTAAATCTGGACTTACGTATATGAAATTTCCCAAACAATATTAATATGTTGACAATGTGGTTTAGAAGTTTATCGTTGCAATTATATCTGCAAATAATGTCTTTGGGGGAGATTGATACGGAGTAGCCACTTTTATTCAAAATAAATCTCTCGACATCCAAACAGAATGAGAGCAATGGCAAAACAAGTGTAAAATAGTTTCTGGGTCAGTATTGCAAAATAAACAAGCAGAGTTAATATTCATTATCTTGGAGATATTGGCATTAGAGGAGTAAATGTGTAGAATTATGAAGTGCGCTTCTCTTATTAGAGATACAGAATTGAAAGGCATTCAGCCAGATTTTAAATCAATATTCCTGAATTGTGAATTCCAGAAGGATTTTCCTTTGGGCATAATCTTACTTTGGTTTCCCAATAAGCTTCTTTGTGCATTTAAAGCTAGTAATGTTACATCTTCCAACTTTTAATTCATTTAATTGAGTGTTTATAGGTTGAAGGTTTAGGAATGGCATTTCGGACAGAAATAAATTCTTTGTCTTTAACAGGAAACAATTTTTCTTTCAAAAATGTTTCAAGGCATCCATTATCAAATATATCTTTGATTTTAATTATACCTCCATCAATCCCAATTTTTCTTGTATAAACACTTCGTCTGACTCATTTGGAACATTCCACAAATCACGTCACGTCGGTTGGATCTACTAAAGCCCATGGCAAGACCAAAACTAACTTTTTTTTCATATTGTATTATATTTTAACAGTGAATGAGGAGGACAAGGAGGACAATCTCCAAACACCAACCTGTTACTATACCTTAGTTTTCCTTTGTTTAGTTTAAAACATGTTTGGGGTACATCACTAGAATGTGCTCCGCGTCCTCATGGGTGTCATGTGGCCTGGTCCAGTATCAATCTCCAGTATGTCTGAAACAACCTGCATGCACATCCAGCTCAGTGAAAGTGCACAGCTTGACAAACAACTGGATGCATTCTGGGAACTTGAATCATTTGGCATCACAGGTGATCATCCTCTGCAGGCCAATTACCGCATAGCAAGGAAAAGGTTGGAAGGTTTGAAAGGAAAATTTGAAAGAAATGTTACTCTCTACAGCAGATTTAATGATGTGGTGCAGGACTACTTAAGGCTCTGGACGCTGTAGGGCTGTCTTTGTTGACACGCCTCTGCAGCATCACCTGGACATCGCGGACAGCTCCCCTGGACTTGCAGACTGGGGTGGTGGTCCCCCTCTTCAAAAAGAGGGGCCGGAAGGTGTGCTCCAACTACAGGGGGATCACACTCCTCCCTGGTAAGGTCTATTCAGGGGTCCTGGCGAGGAGGGTCCATCGGATAGTTGAACCTCATATTGAGGAGAAGCAGTGTGGTTTTCATCCCGGTCGTGGAACACTGGATCAGCTCTGCACATTCTTCAGGGTTTTGAAGGGGGCATGGGAGTTTGCTCAGCCAGTTCTCCGGGAGTATGGAGTGCCGGACCCCCTTGTACAACATTTCCTACCTATCACCTATGTTCATGAGCAAATACAAGCAGCAGAAATTAGTTTTCTCCACAGGATGGCCGGGCTCTCCCTCAGAGGTAGGGTAGGAATGTTGGTGATCTGGGAGAAGTTCAGAGTAGAGTTGCTGCTCCTCTGAATCGAGAGGAGCCAGATGAGGGGGCTCCGGCATCTGGTAAGGATGCCTCCTAGACACCTCCTTGGTGAGGTGTTCAAGGCACATCTCACCGGGAGGAGACCCCGGGGAAGACCTAGAACATGCTGGAGGGACTACATCTCTCGGCTGGCCTGGGAACACCTCGGGATGCCCCTGGATGAGCTGGTGAATGTGGCCAGAAAGAAGGCAGTCTGGGTTTCCCTGCTTAGGCAGCTGCCCCCGCGACCCGACTCCGGATAAGAGGCAGAAGACGGGTGGATGGATGGAAAATGAAAATATTCTTTACTCTTCCAGTCACCACTTTGAGCACCTAAACCTGGCCTGCTCCTTAAAAGAAAAAGATATATTTTTTACTATGAAAATCCCAAAAATAAGGCCTTTTGAACATGTGATTAACTTTTTCAAATTGCTTGCAAAATTCTTCATTCATAAACAAAGGAATCTAAACCACTTAAAATTCCCATATTCTTAATCGGAAAAAACTCACTCTTTAAAGCTCTCAAACTTATTACTAATGATAAGAAAAATGTCAGGCTTTTAAACTTTTATTAAATTTTAATGCATTAAAACTCTCCTCTTCATAATGTTTATTATATCCTCTCTGTCACATACTCAGTTGTTTCCTCTCTTGTCCTTCTTTGTTACTGAAAATATTCGTGAATAAAGCTGATGTTGTATGGATGTATGTTTTAAATGTTTTAAATTTTTTGGTTATTTATTTATTGTTTCATTGTTGATCATTTGTTGTTATTGTACTCAGTGTTAATTATCATTTGTTACAGGTGCGGTCATAAAATTAGAATATTATGAAAAAGTTGATTTATTTCAGTAATTCCATTCAAACAGTGAAACTTGTATAATGTAGACATTCATTCCTCCCAGACGGACATATTTCAAATGTTTATTTCTTTTAATTTTGATGATTATAACTGACAACTAATGAAACCCCGAAATTGAGTATCTCAGAAAATTACCCAACAATGCAGAAGATCTGAAAGCCACTATCAGAGCAACCTGGGCTCTCATAACACCTGAGCAGTGCCACAGACTGATGGACTCCATACCACGCCACATTGCTGGAGTAATTCAGGCAAAAGGAGCCCCAACTAAGTATTGAGTGCTGCATATGCTCATACTTTTCATGTTCATACCTTTCAGTTGGACAGCATTTCTAGAAATCCTTTCTTTTGTATCGGTCTTAAGTAATATTCTAATTTTCTGGGATATTAAATTTGGGATTTTCATTAGTTGTCAGTTATAATCATCAAAATTAAAAGAAATAAACATTTGAAATATGTCAGTCTGTGAGGACCGAATGTACATTATACAGGTTTCATCTTTTGAATGGAATTACTGAAATAAATGAACTTTTCATGATATTATAATTTTATGACGAGCACCTATAAACCAATAAAGTTTTTTTAAACTGCCTCCTGTGCTGCGTTCAGGATTCCTCGGAAAGAACAACAGTCTAGCCACGTGCGTTTGACGCACACAGTAAAAAAGTTTTATTTAGTTTAGTTTTGTTGCTTTTCAGCTATAAACACTCGTCAACAGTTCATTAATTCATTTCACCATTAAAAAAAACAAAAACAGGTGACTTCATAAATGCCTTTAAGGCAATTATTTTAATTGTCTTCTTCGTATAAGAATGACAGTATTTCACGTTTTCTGTGTGAGCTGCGTTTAATGGACTCGACTTAAAACTACAAAAGTAAATGAGACCTGTTTTTCACCACGGCATCAGTATTCTTGTAACGTTTTCTTGGGAGGAAACTGAAAATCCATATTTTCCCAGTGCTTATGAACGCAAACATGTGGACACTGTACCCAGGAAGCTTGCACGCGGTGGTTTAATCTCCTCGACCAGCAGAGCAGGAACTTGTCTGGTCTGTGAATCGAGGGAATCTGGTAAGTCCTTTTATATTTACCTAATGGTCAGCGTCCTGCACGTGTACACAGTCTCTTTACACTGCTTTGAGTCATATCGCTGTTCCGAAGTCTTCTGGTTTAAAAAGTGAAGCCAATTCGGTTTAGCTTTCCAAATCCTTCTTAAAATCTTACTTTTATCCCGCGGGTGTAACTGTTGTTTTTTTATTTGAATTCAGTAAATTGCATTACCCCGGTTTTAGCTTAGGTTTTGGTCACACTGACGAAACCAGGTAGATAACTCCAGGAAAAACTTAAAGACCCCCCCCCCCCCCCCCCCCCCTTTGGGTGGGATCAGCATGACTCCATCCGCATTAACCAGTTCAGACACTGAAAAGTTAGAACTGTATTATTATTTATATAATGATGTAATCTGTCAGGTTCCTCTGAACAGCTAATATGTCACGTGAGAGTTATTTGACATTTTCCGCTTAAAAGGTACAGTTATTAAAGATGCATGACATGATCTGGCAAGCGGGATCTTTGCTGAGTCAGTAGAAATAACCCAATAATTTGGGAACCATATAAGGAGCCAAGTATGAGTCAGAGCAAGCTAAAGTAAGTCATGAAAAATAACATGAGTTTAGATTGGAGGTCAAGGAGTAGTGTTTACCTAGCCACCCAAATGGTTCAGAACTGAGTAACCACCGCTCTTGATCCATAAAAAACCGACAAGTGGCATCTCTTCTGCAAAATGGAGAGGTAGAGCCTATAATGTGGAGCTGGGTCTCAGGTAATGCTCAGAGAAGACGTAATTGACTTATTGCATATCGCGACAGGCCTAGCAATAAGCTCCCTCTTTTTCTTCCACAAGTAGAAGGCAACGACCATTTTCATACACACACCAACAGCCTTTTTGACTCTTTTATCCTTCCCTGCAACACCTGCAGAAATACAGTGTAAATAAATGCTAACATATAAATCGAGGTTGAGTCACACCAGAAAGTAAGTACATAATAATAATAATAACAATAATAATATCTGTGAAAATAATTATAATGATAACAAGAAAAACATTTATAAACTTTTATCAGGTCAGTTTATATTGACTACTTAAGTTAAAATTAATCCACATTAAAATGCTACTCACCGATTGCTGAGTGCAAATGATGGCCGAAGCACTCCAGCAGTGTCCAGTTGTTTAAATGTCCCATATGATACAAAATTCACTTTCTAAAGGTTTTCTAACAGTCATATGTGTCCTCATAGCCTGTGTATGAAGCCCAAAAATGAGAAAATTCTGCCACCTCTCTCGCTTGCTCCACTTTTTAGCAAATGTGTGCTCAAATGGGTGAGTCTGAGATCTTTTTCTTTGTGACCTCACGAAGGGAAATAACCACTGCCCCCAGTAGTGGATACTGTCATTGACCCACCCCCTGGATGGTTGAGTCTGCCATCTAAAATCGCTGAGCGGGCACAAGCGAAAACCAGATCCTCTTCCAGAGAAGGGTGTGGACAGGCACTATTCATAAACATTTAAAGGTTCAGACGCAGAAACAGCCGGATCTCAGTAGAACTCACTAGAGCCACATTTGAATTGACTGAAATGAAGGACCAAGGCTGAATTGGGGGTAATGCACTTTGAACACAGTGTTGTTGGATCTCTGACACCCATATGAAATTTTTGAAAAATGTATAATATGGGACCATTAAAATATCCAAAATACTGCCAAACTGGTGACGTGATCTTTCCTCTTTTATCCACAATTCCTGGTCACACTGCTGCACTCATTTTCACTCTATACCGTTCTCTGTTTTTAAGCAGTTGTTAGGCACGGTGGTGAAACATGAAACAGCTACTGTGCATTTTACTCAACGGCTTGTTGCAAGCTTACCAAAGAGTGAGTGAGTTTGTTGATGCCACCAAGTAGCTGGGCCGTGAGAGGTCGAGAGGCTAAAGCATTTCCTCTGCCTGCATCCCCCAGAATGTCTGGATCAGAGTTCAGTAATATATATATATATATATATATATATATATATATATATATATATATATAATCGGTGGTGGGGCGTCAGGACCAGCAAAGCCTTCTCTGCTGGCCTAAACACCATCAGAAGCCCTGACCTGCATTTACTACCTAAATTCTAATTATTCTAATTATAATTCAGTCATTTCTCATTCACTGCTTCCACTACGTGTATGTGGATGTTAGCTTTTTCTACAATCAGATTTCAGCCTCTATGTGCTGCCACGTGACTCTAATCTGTCCAGGGCCTTCAGAATCCATGGTGCTGGCCTTTGTAGCTTAAACTATATTAACAATGGGAGTTTTTCTTTAACTAATCAGATTTCAGATTTGCTTTACAGGGCCATCTAACTGGCCCACAATAACGTCAGCATTTGTGTGTCTTCTGATTGGTTGGAACAAAACCGTTACAGCCAAGGTCGACTAGCAAAACACGTCTTGTAGTGATTGCACATATCAATACCTTTGAGTTAGAAGTTTTCACGGCCACAATGGCTGATGGAGGAGGAGAATTTGACTCTGTCTCCAACATACTAAAAAAATCCACTTTCAAGGTGGACTTTTCCAGAAAAACTAGACCTTGTGAGGAGAGTTCAGCCAACCCCGAAGCTAGCTCACTTGTCTCAGCCTGAGAAAGGGTATGTTTGCCACTTCCAGACCGGTGCCTATGAGCGGTACCATTGTCTCACGGCCTCTGAGGAGGCTGCTGGGAATGTCTGTTATTTGCAAGTGATTGACGTGGTGTTTGGAGTCACAGTGGAGCGGTTTGTCACATATGAAGATGTTACAAGTCGCTGCACTTATCATCCGTTTCTTGGAGGAATATGAATGTCTGGATAAAGTTATGGCACAACAAAAATGGCCAGTTTGATTTTCTAACTAGCTTAACTGTGTATAACACTTTGTTTTTATATTAAACACACGATGCGAGGGCTTCTTTATGACGGGGTTCATGCTAAAGTGTTAGACTGTTGTCCCACTGAGATAATAGATGTTAAAAATACACTAAATGTTTATCTTTTTTTTGTGGTTGATTCAATGATGTAGCTTTAATGTGAGTTTCTGATGTTCATTTTATTTTTATTTTTTTAGGTGCCCACTCATTTCCTGTGCTGACACCTGTGTGAGTGAACGTTGCCATGGCAACTACGCCTCAGAGCCACATGGGAACACAGAGGCTGAGCCCCAGTGACTTTCTAATCACAGCTTTCAGGTTAGCACATCATCACTCAGTCACACAGCAGCCATTTGTGGGTCAAGAGAAATCACAGTGTTGTGTTCTCTGTTTTTGTTGTGTTATAGTAAGTTAATATCTTCAGTAATCACAGCAGACCTGAATTTAATCTGTTTTGTTAGACATCAGTCTCTCTGCTACATTACTGTACATTATCAGCTCTATCTTTTTCTTGTTGTAATGGTGTCTGGCTAAAAGACATATGCAGTGGTTAAACATTCTCAAACCAACAAATCCATTTAGTTTTTTTTAAGGGCAGATTGTTCTTTGCTTTCCTTTTCCTGATCATATTTTTACACGGTCATTTAATGACTCCGGAAATTAAGGACTTACCCCAAAGATCCAACAGAGGATATTAAAATCAGACTGCGCCGTATGCTGCAAGAGTTCGTGCAACACTGTGAAACCCAGGAAGAAAATGAGATGAAAAGAGGTATGTGACTGGTTTATTTAATAATACTTTTACTGGTTTGTTTTTATGTAATAAACCAGGAACAGTATGAGGGTTTCATGTTAAGGTGGCCACCATCATCACTAGTTTTTTTTAATGATTAAATAAAGGTCAAGCTTTTGTCCTGCATTTTCTTTTTTCTTTACAGAACTGGTAGAAAAGTGTTGCATTGAAGCTGAGATCTGCTATTACAAGATCTTGGAGGACATTGTCAAAGAACCAAAGTGGAGAGCTGACATCTCAGTGAGTGTGCTGCCCTCCTGTGGCCACAGCTGGAACTGTTGATTTGTTTTGTTGTTTCTAGGGATACAAGATGACGTATGCATGAAAGTGAAAGATATCACATATTGTGTCTTATGATGTCTTGCCTTTTTTCTTTGACGTAAAGCAGTTATTCTTATATCATGCTTACAGATAATTTTAAATCAAGAGCTAGTCCAGAGCTGTCTGGTGGCCTGCTGTCTGGACATTACCGTGACATCAAACCAACTACCATGTGACTTCACTGTGCTTCTTCAGATCTTCAAACTGGCTGCATACCACTTCCCACTGGTGTGTTTTTAATCAAAATTTACTGGGGTGCCTGGATTTAGTAGCGTGCTTTGCCCCCTGAACTTTTAAGATTGGTTTTTTTTTTTTTTTCCCTGTGGTCTGATAGGTGATTGGGTTGGTGATGTGGTCTTGGAAGGATCGTTCATATGTTAATGCCAAACACCTCCACCAAGTTGAAATAAAGATTTTGGAGCGCTTGGCCTGGACCAGTGACTCACTGCTGTGGAAGGAAATTAAAACCAATGACAACCGTTTACCTGCCTGCCAAGAGGTCAGCAGCAACACACAAAAACTCTTCACCTGAAACACGCTGTTACTTATCTGTAGATTTTTATATAATAAAAACACCATGACAGCAGTAAATCCCCACACAGACTAGTTTTTAAGATGCCCCTTTGCTCCATACACAGGTAATGTCTGCAACGCAGCTCGAAGATCTAAAGAGAGCAGCAGTCCCACCTGAACCTGACCAACCACAAGGTGTGAAGCAAAGCGATAAGACTACATTGTTAACAAAATCCAAGAATTAAAACTAGTTACACTTTAAATTATCAACTATTTTCAACAGCACCTGCGAGTTTGGAGATTCCTGCTGATGCGGACCATCGGTGTTCCAGCTCAGCTACAACTAGACCTCAGAAAATCATCCTCATGTTTATTTGCAAGGTGAGCTCATCCAAATTAAAGTTACCTTTGCTGTTCAATGGAGAGGTTTAGTGCAGCTTTCATTTCTTTTTTTGCAGGTTTACAAACTGATGGCATATCGCTTGAGTGAGATGTGCTCCAAACTGAGCATCTCAGATGAGCTAAGGGGGAACATCTGGACCTGCTTTGAGTATTCCCTTGTCCACTGCAGCTCCCTCATGGTAGATAGTCACCTGGACCAGCTGCTCTTGTACACCATTTTCAACACGACAAAGGTGTGCTTTGATTTATCTGAGAAAGCTCCCAGCACTCTACAAGTTATTATATATGCAGGGATGTTTTTTGCAAGTGTCTTTTTCATATGTTTTTGATAATAAATAAAAAGTCAGAAGATTTTGACGTATTTTGGATTGTGAGCATACTGCTGAGTCCTCATCACAAGCACATTATCGTTTGTGAAGTCATTGCACTTTGTCTGCTTTCACAGATAACCAACACCAATCTAACCCTCAATGACATAGTGGACTGCTACAAGTCTCAGCAATATGCCAGTAAGACTGTAAGTGTGATTTATTTATTTGTTTGTTTTTCATTTCAAAATATGTTCCCACTAGAAATGATGGTTATAATGGTTATAATTCTTAGAGGCAGTGTTCATCTTGTGATCTGCTTCAGATGTTCAGATGTTTAAATACAACCCCAAAAAGTAAATGCCGTGATCCCTACATTTACTTTTACTGGTATTTCACTACAGACAATATAAACCAGAGATATTTCAGAGATGTTTTATCTCAACTTTCCTTTCATTTATCAATACACATCCATTTTTCTATATCAGGCCTGCAAGTTGAGGCTTTTACCACTTTACAGTGAAGGTATTTTTCCTTATAACATTTAAATGGCATTCTGGCATTGAGGATGACTAGTGATGAAGCACTTTCAGTTGTTATATTCCATTCTTCACATCGGCAGCAGTAACAGGATTGTCATGGCATTTTTCCTTTCCAATATCTCCACATCTTGTCCGTTGGGGACAGGTCAGGACTGCAGGCAAACCCGTACAGTACTGCTCCTTCTTCTTCTTCCGCCATGTCTGCAGTGGTTTTGTCTTGTTGAAAATGTTAAAGACTGCATATGTTGCTCCTAACTGTAGTTTTCTACAGTAATACTGCTATGACAGCAGTGCAAATGAGCTTGGCTAAGGGCTCTGGTACAATCACCATCGCAATGCTGTTATTTGGTAACAAGTCGCTGTCTTCATTGATTTAGGGTCCACATGGTGCCCATTTCTAAAAATAAATAAATAAAAGAAGAAAACTGAATACTTAATGATCTGACCATAATAAACATTTTCACTCTGTGATGGTCCTTCTCCGGTGCCTCTGAGCCTTGACAAGTCACTGCCATCCCTGGACAAGATTAACATACACTTTTTTCTTTTTGGTTTCACGGGAACGTTTTAAGTGACAGTTGAGAAAGTTAGTCTGTATTGTACTGCTTGACAAGGTTTCCCAAAGTTTACCCATTGCACCTGTGGTTTAACTATTGATCAGTGATGGTCCTTGATGAAGCGCCATCTCTGGGATCTGAGATAACAGACACTTGTCCTTTTTTCCATTATGCAGTGATGTTCCCTGTGGCTTGCCTGATATTATGTAAAGAGGGAAAAATCCCCTCCTTTTATTGTGGAACATTATTTTTAAAGAACTTAATATTTTTAAATAAATGGAGATCCTCTGCCCATCTTTGTTCCTCGATAGCCTTTTATGGGTGGTACTATAAAACTAAACAATCAACTGTCTGCTTCAGGCAAAGTATTTCAAAAGTTAAACAGGTTAATTGTGTTAAAATCAGGTCAACATTTGGCATCATACTTTGCTTTAACCCTTAAATAAATGCATTTGTTTTGTTGCTTTTTTTCTGCAAAGGCTAACATGCTAACATGCTACACTGCAATAACAAACATAACCATTAAAGCTGCTCAATAACTGTGTCGTCATGCTAGCAGTAGCATTTAGCTTAAAGTACTGCTGTATTAAGTTGTAATGATTAGCTCTGTATTTCTCAACATAAGGTTGTTTTCTCAGGTCTGGGAAGACATGCTAATCTTACAAGCTATGGAAACTATGCCCACAGAATTAAATGGTAAGGCTTATCCATTCATTTGCATGTGGATGTTTATAAAAAAAACTCGGCATATATACAGTTAATGAAATGCACTGCTTTATTTTTCTAGCAGTTCACACAACCATTATTGCAAGTTGCAAATAGCTGCTAATTTAATATATCATGTAATATATAATGTATATAATGTAATGTAATGTGCTTTGCTATGATTCAAATACACCTTTTGAGATGCTGTTAGCACAATAATTTATCCACACTCATATTACCTGTATTAAGAAATGCCAGCATAATTATGTTGTACAATTACTTAAAAAAAAGCATCATTCACCCTATTGTTGGTTACAGATGAGGGAGACCACACAGGTATTACACTGACCCCCATCACACCATCAGGAGCTGAGATGAAAGACAGTCTCATTCATTTTCACCGAGAATATAGAAAGAAGATGCAGCACTTTGTCCAGCAGTTTGCCCCAAACTTTGGGGTAAGTGAACCATTCTTGATGGAAGTTTGACCAGCAAGAGAGGACAGGAGCAAACTGATGAAGAATATACACTAACAATTGATTTCCTCTGCAGGGAGACACTCCTCAGTCTCCATACCCCCTACTGCGGAAAGTAAGTCGCCGCCTGCGTGACAACATCTCCGTCTCACTTTTAACAGAAAGCAACTCGACCCGTACACCTGGACTCTGCTACTACTTCGGCTCAAGCACCTCAGAGGTCTGTGGATGTGACTCTGTAAAGTCTAGGCAAATTATTTTATTAGAAATGAGTCCATTTTAACAAGTTATCATAAAAAGTGTTAATAAATTTCCTTCCTGCTCTTATAGTGTCTACATGAGATCAACAGCAAAGTTCAAGCAGGCGTTTCACACAAAAGGGCACGCTGTGCTTTATTATTAGATAACGTGGATGAAGAGGACGATAGTCCTTCATCCAGAAGACGTCATTTGGACGGTCAGTGCGCTTTGGAGAGGCGACTGAAAAGTGTTGTAAATGATCGAGCAAAAGTAGGGAACCAGGACTAACTTTTTTCACTCCAAGCCACAGGGTGGAGTAGAGCATCTGGTCCCACCACCTTCTCTTTTGGCTCACTGTGTTGCAGCATTACTTTGTGCGCCAGAATTAATAATTGAATTGATGACTACTACTCTTATCTACGAGATAAGACAACACTATACTTCACAGCCTGTTTGGGGCTTTTTTTTCCCACCAAGCAGGTCTACTTTTATAAATGCAGTCTGGTCTGTGTGACTTTATTTACACTGACAAAAGAATTGTCTTTAATTGCTTATTGGACCTAAATCAATCTGTGCAATCTGTCCGAGCAAAAGCACATTTAATTTATTTTGTTTTAAATGGAATTTTAAATACCAGGAATCCACATTTTTTTTTTCTCAAAGCCTTAAACAGGCATCTTCTAAATATGCTGCATCAGGTTTTAATCGGTTTCACATGGAAATCTGCTAGTGTTATAATACCTGCCACCTACCATTAAAACCCTGATTTTAATTTTTTGTGGATTTAAAATGTTTGATAAATGTAGGATATAGATACAGATAAATACAGATATTTTCTGTATTTGTAGTCCTTCTTTATTCATTGATATTATGAAAGTAGCAACAAAGTGTTGATTTCATGTGTGTCTTTGATATTATAATAATATTCACACAAACGATCCCCAAGAAAATAAAAGGTTTCCTGGTTGAAGCAGGACAAAAATGAATGAATGAGTAAATAAAGACCAACGTCATGTTCCCTCTGAATTAATTAGTGTGGGACACTAAAGCAGTATTTCCATGTGTTTTCATCCTAAATGTATTCTGGGACTTTAAAGATAATTTCAAGTAATACTTTATAAATGTTATAAGTTAATGACAAGTTATTTTAATTTCTAAGAAGAAATAATGGAGTTCATAACAACATGTGCACAGATGAATACAAATATAAGTGAGTGGCAGGAGGTCTACAGGTAAACATAATGTTTATAATGTGTCGAAGCTATCATGGCGTTATTAAAAAGAAGGAATGGGGTCCAGATGTTCTCAAATTGTTCCTTTGTAGAGAGAAGCAGACAGGTCAGCTATTCCAGAGAAAATCCTCCCCTGATGATCCTATGCCAGTTTATTTTAATGGATTGTTTCTCACTTATCCATGATGAGATAATATTAGGTTCTGTTTGACCCGGCCGTTTTCTGTAAATTTCATATAAGTTAACTTTAAATGTTTTTCTTTCTACATAATCACACATTTCTGTACTGAAAAGAAAGCAACAGTCAGCTAAATCTAAGGAGCACTATATGTCTAACTTTCCTTTTACCACAAAAATCCTTGAAAAAACGTTTTTAAGACAATTGTTAATTTAAAGAATAACGCCCTGTTTGAAGTATTCCAGTCTGGGTTTAGGGCCCCTCTTTTGTGGAACCAGCTGCTGGTTTGTGTGTGGGACACAGAAACTCAAGTTTTAAAGTCAAACTTAAAATGTATGTATTTGAGAAAGCTTTCCTCTGGTAGATCTGATATATAATCTTATGTATCTTTGCTTTTACTATCCTTTGTTATTGTAATGTGCTCTTATTCTAGTCATTTCTCAAATCTTATAGTTTTGTCTTGTTTTATTTTATTGTTTTTTGTTATTTTATAGCTTTTATTTTGTAAAGCACTTTGGGTTTATCCTATGGGCTTGACAACGTGATATATAAATAAAGTTGAGTTGAGTTCATTTTCATTTGTCAACTGTTAAAAATGTTTTTTACATGGTTTTGGTTTTGTCTTTAGGTCTCTGAACCTTTGTTTTGGTAACAGTATGACAGATTTTACCAACAAAATCTGTTTGGATGACGTTCAGGTGACCTGTTATACTGTATAAAACCTTCTGTGGAGCTGATTTACATATAGTTTTGTATCCTTGCTATGGTGATGCACCTAGAAAAGCTAATTATACAGAGCAGATCTGTCCATTGTGGGAAAATTGGTAACCATGGCTGTCACTAACACCTGCTTCTCTTCAGTGTTTATCAGTAACCATGCTCTGGCATGCTTCAGGGTTAATTTTCTACTACTATTGCTGGTGGGGTAATTGAAAAAAGGCAGTGTGATTCAGCAGACAAAGCCCTGTAACATAAAACCAACACACGGTCAAATAAACACAACAGAAAGTCTCAAGGTTGCCATAGAGAACAAAGCCTCCTGAGCCCACAACACAAATTTTAAGGTGATGAGGACCTGAAGGTCTGAGGATTGCCATCAGCTGAACAGCACTCTGCAGAGATTTAGCCAAATGGGTTGCAACACAAGCAGGGGCAACACTGTGGTGGAACCGTTTGAAAAACCAAAGGAAAGGCCGAACGCTACCACTGCCACCAAGGAGGCGTCTGTCGAGGAAATGGATGGAACAACAGAAACAGGAAAAGATGAAGAAGCAGAGAGCTCAACCTCAGTGCCACCAACTTAAATCTGTTCTCCAAGTAAGAAAAATACCCTAAATATGAAACACAATCTGTATTACACACTTGACTTATCTGAAATTTTCCTTTTATTTTCCTTTTGATTCTATCAATGAATGAGGATGTTGTGCCTCCCCATAAAGCAAGCAATTTATGACCGTTGTACGGGGTCACTTTGATACAGTCACCTCTGTAACTTGACTGCCAAGCTTCTCCCAGGCTGTTTGACATGACAAATAGGTAGAGTGGTGACTGAGATGAGCTCTGTTGTGTCTGTGGCGCTGTGTGTACAGATTGGCCTGTCCGAGGGTGAAGGAGGGCCTGTCAGCGGGAGGAGGCGATTCTGCACTACTGTCCATCAAACCTCTGTGTCATCTTAGCCAGCCACAGACTCCAGTACAACCACTTCTGAAGAAATCCATCTCTTATGTTCATGTTCCAGAAACTACTTAATGATAAATGTGCTGCTTTAAATCATGAGTTGTGCTGATTTTGTACCGGTGCTGCCTTTATGTACTTACAGATTTTTGCACACATCCCTGCGGCATACTTTGAATCTCCACCTTTTTTTTGTTGACTTTTTTTTTTTTTCTCTCACAGCCATTCACACACCACTGGTCAGGACTGATAGTTGCAACACACTCTTTCAAACCCTTCCAAATGTGCTGCAGGCTAAAGCAGCCACCCTTTAAGATAGTCAGCTTATATTTCAGCTGCAGGTATCTTGTTGCTTTTAACTAGAGCTAAAACACACACTTTGCAAATCAGGATACTGCAAGTAATCAGGACAGTCAGAGACAGCAATTCTTTTACAAAGCAAATAAACTGGGTTGTAAAGATGCTCCAGTAGTTTGCTGTTTTCGCCACCAGAGGGCACAAGCACAAAGCAGGACACTTCCTTCAGCCTCCACCAGGGAGCAGAAGCGATCTTCCCACTGTGTTGTTAGACATCTGAGACCGGCTCCATTTGCTGAAGACATTTAATCTAAAATATAGGTTGTAAGTTTATTACCAGCTAGTGAATGGAGCTGGAATGGAATAGCCATTTTACACAGCCATATCAAAAATACCCATCTCCGAGGCAGTGGGAAATTACATGAAAATATTACCATTATACAAATGGAAAGTGTGATTGAATAATGTGCTGGAGAAGATAAATGAAAAGCACTTTGTTGAAAAACGTGGTGCTAAATAGGTTTTTAATTTCAGTAGTGGGATAAAAGAAGCGCATTTTTACCCCATTTCTACTGCCAATTGATTAGTGGATCCACACCTGCAGGTAAAGAGGGAGGCCTTATCGTCTCATTATCAGTTAATTAATATGCGTGCATACATGCCAATTATCTTACCTCTGCAATTTAACAGAAATGAGACATTGATGTTTTAATGGTGCTGGGATTGATAACTCCTCTGTTGCTTTAAAGACAAGAGCAGGCACATTGATTGACAGAGCTGAGAAATGTTAAGAGACAATTGAATTAAGAGCAACCTGAAATGTAAGATTGCTATATTATTACTTCTCAGCAGTGGGGCCATTTTATGTTGCTTTCTGGGGGCTGTAATCCTGATCTACAGTTTTTGATTAAGTCTCTTGTGAAAGATATAAAAAGGGCAAAGCTTATGATGCAGTATATGTATATATCTATAAATATTTCCCAATGAGAATCCATTATGGAGGCATTTTATTTGAAGGACATGCAGAATTACCTTTTTCTGCTGTGCCATGACTATTAAAGGACCCAAGGCCACAGCAAGTGAAGCAGATACCAAGATGAAGGTTTTATTAATCATTATTTGGTTTAGAATAGTGTGTGCACCAAATTTATGTCCATGAGTCACAGACCAGAGTTGTGTGCCAGTGAAATAGGCAATATTATGGAAGGAAGCTCTATTGACATTTTTCATTTCTGCATAAATGCGCTTGGTTGCACTCTGTGCCCAAGGCTGTTCATTTTTATTTATTTATTTATAAATCTGTGCTCTTTGAGCTTAAAATGCTCAAATTTTTGGAATGATGTTTTTTTTTTTTTTTAAACCAGAAGACGAGTGAACTTCCTGTTGAATCCAAGTTTAGGATCAATGACTTTTCCACACTTAAAAACATCACAGAGGAAAAACTGGTGTCTCTGGAGGCAGCTGCTTACAGGACTCTGCTCAAAAAAAAAAAAAAAAAAAAATCTGAGGCTTAATCTTCTTACACAGTAATGGTCCATTGATATGACAGGTATAATGGTTTGCCACAAATATTCACAAGTAGTGTTCTTATTTTCTTCCAGACTCTCTTTAAAGATGCATTCTTCACAGGGTATCTTTTGTGAATATATGATCAGAGGCACAACAGCTCTGGTCTTTAATCTTACACTGGCCTTGAAGAATGTCATAGATCCCAAGCACCCAGCTCCCTCCTCCTCTTCCTCCTACTGCTCCTCACAACTCCAGGCTATAGAGCTCATCCAATTCACACTGTGGTTCTATGAACTTATGTCTGTCTGTTGTGTGTGTGTGTTTTAGAGATTTTCTTAAAAACTTGTCATGGCCACCTGATGCTAAACACTTCTCTGCTGCTTTGTAAACAGCTGATTGAACTAAAATAGCAAAGGCTCCCTCAATGAGTTGCCTGCTTTGAACTTATTTTAGTTGATCCCAAATCTTTAGGTCACTTTAGATGTTAGATGTGGTTTTGTTTTTATTTATACTGGGAATAGAACAATTTAACGGGAGAGGATTAATTATAAGCTTTAGCCAGAAGACAGAAAATTAAGAGAAACAGGTAAGTCTCTCAGACCATCTTAACAGCTGGATTTAATTAACAGTAGTTTAGGTGTGTAAAACAGAATGAAATTATTATTATCGTCAATGCCAAAGGGCTCTGAAATCTGTACATGTGTTTGTGGATGTGATGATACAAAAAGGAAACTTGGAATTTTATCTTCTATCTCCATCCAAGTCTGAGTCCAAGATGTTAGAGATAAAAATCGTATTGGGCCACATCACCTGCTGAGAGACTTCTGGTACATCATGTGGTTGAAGATGGTGTTTGTCATCACCTGGTTTGGTCTCAGATATCTATCAACATCTGCATTTCCTAACAGGTTTAAAACGTGATATCATTAGCTGTAAAATATTTTTCTACAGTACTGTTGAAACTGAGAGGTAAACAGTCCAATCAATCTTGTGGAAATGACACACTGCCTCTTATTGGGAATGGAACACAAACAGAATGGATGCAAAAAAAAAACACATTTTATAGCACACCTAAACTTAGTCCAATCAATTGCGTGCTCTTATTGAAATATTTTGGACATTTTAAGTGATATGTTGTCATCTTGAAAATAAAGTTTAGGATTTTCTGTGGATGTTCAGTTGGACTCAAGCCACCAACATCCATTCTTTAGCTCGTTTAACTGCAAGTTTGAGCTCCCGTTTGATATGAAAACAGTTCACTTTGATTCAGTAAGGAAGGTCCAGTATTTTGAAACAACACTCTTTCACAGATCTGTAAGTTCATATCAAATTTAATTCAGTTGTTTAGATGTTTTAATACATGAAATATGTTCTTCAATTCATATGTCCCTGCTTGTAACTATAAATTCTAACATGAACACCATCAGAGATGATGTGGAGTGATTAGCAATGCCTCCAAAGCTGTGGAGTTGACTAATCAGAGCAAACTGAACTGTATATATATATATATATATATATATATATATATATATATATAAGACTAAGGACACATGATTGTGATGAATTTCAAAGTACACTTGTTATTCTTTCATCTGTCTTTCCCTTTGTTAGGCAAGGAAAGTTTATTTGTACTGCACATCTCATGTACAAGCCCAGTCAAAGTGCTTTACATAAAACATAAAAAGCATTACAGATGGTGCGAAGAAAACATTAAAAAGTAGTAAAAGGCAGCAAAATAGCAAAAATCACAATAAAATCATAATTAAATCATAAATTAAATTTGTGAAAAATAAATCTAAGGAAACACACAAAAGTCCAAAAGAAGAGACTGTTAATGATTCATCAGGACGTCATCTTTTATGGGTGGTTAACAATAGCTATCCCACAAAGATCATATTTATTATATATATTTGTCAAATATTTCTGGGAAATGCTTAAATAAGCACATGCATAAAAATGTAATCTCCTTGTACAATGACGGAAAAATCCCTGGAGCAGAACGACTCACAATCCATTTCACCCAAAGTGGTTCACTAAAAGTCGACCACAAATGAATATGTGGACTGAGATATCTTACCATTAAGTTTTTTTTTCTTTTTTTGTCAAATGTCATAGCAATGAAAAGTCTGTAGGACACTGCAAATAGATTATGAACGAGTGGAAAACCCTATAAAGTCCTGAAGGCAAATAAGATTTAACAGATGATAAAGGTCAGGGTGCTGGAGGAGAGATATGCAGCAGCATGAGGACAAGGATGACTTGATTATCCTGGATGGGAGCACAAAGAGACATGTCCTTTTGCAACATGGTTAAGAAAAAATATCTTCTAATAACAGAAGCAAAAGTGCAAACTGTGAATTGATGGAAATTTATATAAGCAGGAATTTCCTTAAGACAAAATTACAAAATGCTGTTAGAATTTTTGTGTTATAAATCTATATATTAATGTACTGGAATCACGTGTTTCCATAATTAAGTATTAATCACATTTTCTAAACTTAGTAAACATACACATTGATTTTTAAATAGTAATTGTTTATTTAGATGCTGTGTAATTGAATGCCCAGAGGCTTAAAATAAATCCTAATCTATTACAAAGCAATTTCATTCTCAGTAAAACAAATATTCTGTGTGAGTGTGTGACTAATGATTCCTTTATAAATTACAGATCCACGTTCAAAGAGTTAATTTCCAGGAAGTGTTTAGAATGAGTAGGAAGTGATTCTGGGACTGGGTCAGTACTGACAGGAGCTCAGTGGCAGCCAAAATCCGTCCACACGGTTGTTTCTATGAACACGTGTGTGTGCACACTCTGTTCATGTAGCGTAACACCTTTAAAAGGAAATGGTAAAAAATATGAAATTGTACTCTAAATGTCATTCATTCAGCTCAGATGTCGGGGTGACCTTCAGCAGAATCTACTCCTCTATTGTGAACGTGGATGAGTGTTCTCTGTGAAATATCAAATTTGATAAGAAAAAAGTCTGTATGAAAGCGAATATGTGATGGAGGACACTATATGGCCAGTATGTCAGATGTGACTGTTATCTCCACAGATTGGATTGCTATTGTGTCACAGAGTTGGTGTTGTTGCTTTGTTTTTACCATCAAATAACCTGTGAATGCAAGATAAAGCAGAACGCCACATAGATTTTGGATTTATTTCAGTGAGTTGGATATTTTAGCTTGAGGTGACAGAGAGATGACTTCCCACCAAATCAAAGAACTCTTAGTTGTCTGCACCTTAATACTAAATTCTGTGTAACCAAAACCTGTTACACTTACACTGCCATTTGGTGGTGTCAGGAGAGATTGTTTTTCTATTTAAAAATTGTACTTATATCCACATAATTTTTAATAAAATATGTGTAATAATAAATCATTAAATTCTATTTTTTGGTTCCTCATATCCCCAAATAGCTAGAAAAGATCTATAACGCAAGTCAAACTAAAGCTTGGCTCTCTGGAGGGTAAGATCTGACAGTTATTGTTAGAAATTGCTCATTTCAGTCTTTTCTAGTAGATTGTGATATGAGTGGAGCCCTGACTTTCAAAAGCATCGTATGCTCAGGTAAGTTTCTTTTAATAAAAGTTGAGATGCTGCTAAGAGACAGATAATAGTTATAGTTGTTTAGTAAACAAAGAGACCAACCCATGATTCTTACTTGGATAGTTATGAACACAATAAGCATTTTGTTTTTATTTATTTTCTTCTAAGTATTTACATACAACAGCTGTATTCAGACCTTTTTTTCTCCACTGTTTGCATCAAATTTGACAAAAATAAACACAATACTGCTGTTTTTAAAGTAGTACACACACTATTTATGTCTCTTAATGAGAATGAAACAAGAATTAATAACAAATTAAAAAATTTGAAAAAGTAATTTAATGACAAATGTTTTTTTTAAGTCAAACAGGTATTTAGTTGCCATTTGAGCCTTCTGATCTCACTATATTCTACAATGGACCTTGTTTTTGCTGATGGAGGAAGCCAGCCTGATTCTAAACAAAAGAAGAAAAAAATGTTCAATTACATATAAAACAGAACTGCCCTCCTTCTTCATGGCATACGGGGTTTGAAAAATACAAATTGTTGAAAATAGTCTTCAGAGATTTTGCTCCATCTTGACAAGATAGCATCACACAGTTGCTGCAGATTTGTCAACTGGACATCCATGATGAGAATCTCCTGTTTCATCACATCCGAGAGGCCCGCTGTTGGTGTCAGATCTGGAGACTGCAGGCTATTGGAGGACAGTAAACTCATTGTCATGTAAACAAAAAAAACATGGTCAGCTACAAAGTTCAAGTAAGATGTAATTTTGATAATAAGGGGCCCAAAATGGGATAAGGAAATATCCTCCACAACATGACACCTCGACCACCAGCCTGAAGTGATGACACAAGGCAGGATGGATCCATATTTTCATGTTGGTTACATCAAATTCTGCTGCTGTAGCCCATCTGCTTCAAGGTGTGTTCAGAGACATTTTTTTGGAGGGGGTGCGGTTGCATTTGCATAATCACTCAACACAACTCACTTCTAATGTTTAGTACACACACCCACATACACACCCACAGCCCTGCATGCAGACACATTCATACATGCAGACATACACACACATACACTAGTTGCTGTTATGTTGTTTGCTGTTCATGGTTTTTACAGTTTTCTTCTCACAGGTGCCCCTGATGATTGTCTGTTGTGTTTTCTTAGAAGCCTTTAGGATGTTTACTGTTTATTTACAATAGCAGCTGTTTAGTTTCTCTGTTTAGATTTGTCCACAGTTGCTGTGGTTTGTTTTCTACCTTTTGTTTAGTTCTCCCTTTTGCTATCTTTCTATCCCTATTTCTCCTCCATCCATCTTTTTCCTTCTGCTGTTTCTCTGGTCCGATCCCGCGGTTATGAGCAAAAACACATTTTAAAATAATAATGAAGAATAACATTTAAGATTTAATTCAAGGGGAGCCCCATATCCGAAAGGCTCCTCTTGGCAAAGTAAGTTTGTTCAGCACAATAACCAGACCATCATCCTGCTGTCACGATGCTGGGCAGGACAGGTTAAAAAATAAAGACCATTCTCCTTAAACCCTGGAGCTGGTTGTGTTTAAAAATCCCAGTAGATCAGCATTTTTTAACTCAGACCAGCCCGTCTGACATCAACAACCATGCCACTTCCACTCACCAAGTCACTTAAATCCCCTTAAATTTCCCTTTTCTGGAGTTTGATTGGAACTTCAGCAGATAGTACTGAGCATGTCTACATGACAAAATGCACTGAATTGCTGCCATGTGATTGGCTGATTTGTGTAAACAAGCAATTAAACAGCTGGACTTAGGGTTAGTGCCATGTTCCTTTTTCATGTAGATGAAAGAGTCAGTCTTTGGGGGCGGCAGTGATGGCCTAGTGGTTACAGAGGTTGGCTTGGGTCTGGATGACTGGGGTGCAGTTCCACAGGTAAACCACTAGAGGCCCCCTGAGCAAGGCCCTTTATATATATATATATATATATATATATATATATATATATATATATATAAAGGATTATAGTGACCATAAAAAATTCCTGTGAATCATAAACTATGTAAGTGAATTCTTCAATTGACCCTGGTCATATTTGGACTAAACACCTGGATCAAACTCCATTCAGATAAACAGCATACGAGATGAAAAGAAGAAGAAAAGCAGAACATAAATCTTTGTGTAGAAGAGACTCTGCAGGAGAATTGTTGCTATGCAAACCTTAAGGACATGAAGCAGGTTTACACACTTCCACGATGTGATTACATGTTTATGGGCGACAAGGCTGGCACAGCCAACTCCAGAGATAGTACGTATAGAACCGAATGTGCGACCCAATCAGTGCGCAGACATGGACACAGAAAGAACTAATAGTCTTTTAGACAACAGTACATTTCTTTACAGTGATATTAGACTCAGCTCAATAACACAGACAAGTGACAGCTAAAGGTCTCACACCATAAGATTAGGTTTGCCATTAACCAACAAATGCAGTATAAAAAAATAAGGAGGATTTAAACAGTGTCACAAAATGGTTGATTAACTTCACAGTGGGTTACATAGTGAGCGAGTGAATATTTCCGTTATGATTTCCAGCCTTCATGAAATAGATGATAAAGAAAAGGAATGATTTAAGAATCTTATATGCTGTATGTGTTCTCAATATCAAAATACAGATAAATGTCATGATCTGTGTGTTTTTGGTTTATTTTTTTTAGTCTTGTCATGTTGAGTTCGGTTTTTCTTGTCTCATTGTCCCTGGTGTGATCTGTTTTGCTTTCTGCTTGTGTCATTAGTTCACCTGGCTTGATTTAGTTCCTTCACTTCACCTGCTCCCTGTTAGTTCACCTCTGTGTATTATACCGCTTGGTTTCATTTATCACCTGCCAGTTTATTGTCATGTTACCATCATGAATCCTCTGGTTCATCCGTGTTGGTCTTCAGTTCATGTAAATAAACTTCTGCACCGGTTTGCCTTGTCAGCCTGCATTTGGCTCCACATACTCCACGCACCATGAAAATAAATATGAGTGTCCCTGCCTTGTTTTAAGTTTGGAGTGTTCAGTGTTTATCATCACTGGAAACTAATCCATTAGGACAAGAAAGGCTTATTATGACAATAATTTTCACCAACAGTTTGCTAGAATCGTTGAGTTCACCATGACAACAGGGCTAATACCCATCACTAAACCATCTGCTGAAGGCTTTCTTTACGCACATCAAATAACACTAATAGTCTGCTAATAGCATTATTGCCTGCTGTGTCATCATGAGACAGTTCTGCATGCCTCAAGGGAAGAGAGAAAAATCTGCTCTGTTGTTCCAAAGTTAAAACTCTCATGGTTAAGATACAAAATTGAGCTTTTATTTGTTTTCCTCTGAGTTTCTACATTTGTTTGTATGAACTTGATCACTGTGACAAGAAAAGAAAAAAAATGAGGCTCTGCTAAATGGACGCTGTTTAGTCATCATGTTTGTTTGTCTGCAGTTTGTTAATAACAGTCTCCATGGTCAGGCTTTGTGGAATGTGACCTCATCTCTGGGAAAAATAATTAGGACGGGCGTCCGGAGCTCAGTGAAAAACCCCCTCTGTTCCTCCCAGCAGCAACGCTGCACAAAGACAGTCCTCTGTTCTTGATCCGCCTTCATATATCGTCCAGGCTTTGGATAAATAATCTCAGTGCCGAACACAACAGTTTGCAGCCTGTAAAATGGAAATGCAACAACAAATTATGAAAAGAATGGCAGATTGTAGATTCAGGTTTATCACAGAAATAAAGGCAATATGTCAGGTTGGATTGGTTTACAGGTCATAAAATGTCAGCATGGTATTAGTATACCACATGCTACACAAACTGTAGTGTACTCCACATACTAAATGTTATAAAAAATAAGCAGAGTTTAAAAAGGGAGAATGTTAATATCTAAAAAATAATATAAATATCTTATATAATATATAATATCTAAAACAATAATGTTTGCTGCAGTTATTGTCCATTATGTTCCAAATAATAAGAATCACTGCCTGTGCTGCAACTTCTAGTCAGATTTAAACTATTTAAATAGTCACGAAAAAGCTATATTCCTGTTGAGAACTGACTTGATACAGTATTTTATACAATCATTTTTAAAAGGATTCATTACAATGTGCAATGATTT
Source organism: Melanotaenia boesemani (assembly GCF_017639745.1). Taxonomy (NCBI): domain Eukaryota; kingdom Metazoa; phylum Chordata; class Actinopteri; order Atheriniformes; family Melanotaeniidae; genus Melanotaenia; species Melanotaenia boesemani. The sequence goes on from NC_055682.1 coordinate 31,361,325, forward strand.
ATAGAACGAACATTAAGCCAAAAGAAAATGTGTTTTAAAAAAGGTCCATTTTAGTGCTTTAGCCTAGTACTGCTAGTCAAGCACACTTAATTGATAATAATCAGCAATGATGATAATCAGTAAATATGATTATCTTCATTCAGGCATGTGTTAAAAAAAAAAAACAGAGGAGGAAAGACATCAGCAATCATCTTCCGCCCATCAGTCTGAAAAGGGTTAGAGAGCTATTTCCGAAACCATATGAAGTGGTCCATCATTCTACAGTGAGAGAGTTTACTCACAAGTGGACAAATTCAAGACAGCTGCCAATCCTTCCAGGAGCGGATGTCTTTAAGTTCAACCCAATGTCAGACAGAAGCAACAGGAATGGCAATTATCCCAGTAGCTACATCTCAGACTCTTCAAGCTTCAGTTAGCATGTTAAATGTCAAAGTTCATGACTGTGAAATTAGAAAGGCAAAACAAATATGGTTTGTTTTGAAGCTTTGATAGAAAAAAAGTCATATGAGCATGATTTAAGTTTGCAAAACTGCATTCAAACAAACCACAAGACTTCTGGAACAATGTCCTCTGAACAGACAGGCCAAAGTGGAGATGTCTGGTTACACATTATCGTGTTCAGTGAAAACCAAACTCAGCATATCACCACAAATACTTCAACACGGTGGTAGAGAGGTGATGATTTGGGCTTCTTTTGCAGCCACATGACCTGACTATCTTAATAATAAACTTCAATGTCTACCAAACTATTCAATGATCCCAAATCTAAAACTAAATGTTAAAAAAAAAACCAAAAAACAAAAAATGACAAAACCTGATCAAAAGGTTGTGGCAGGAGTGCTTTGCATAAATAAATCTACGATTGTAAAGAGTGGACCAAATAATGATACAGTGTAATACGTCATGTAATGTTCATTTTAGTTTGCTATTCACCTACTTTTAAAACTTTGTAAAGAGCTGATGATTTATGTCAGGATACATAAAACCTCAAAACTGCACAACTGCCTACTGTCCTTTTATATGACTGCTACTGCTTGTGTAGGTGAAGAGTTTTCTAAGCATGCAAACACAGGCACAGCTTTTTGTTAGAACAAATGCAGGACCCACTCAAATACCACATCTGATCATAGATGATTTTTATCTTAACCATCATATTATCATAATGATATGATGGCTAACCATCATAATGCGATGTACATCCATGCCTCTTTTTGTGTTGTATAAGTGCCAAATGAGTCCTAATAGTCATTTTAAAGCTACGGTATGTTAGTTTTCTAATTAGCTTGAAAGCCTCCAGCCAAATTACCCTCATCCTTTACCATCTTTCAATCCCAGGATGTGAGCTGTTACAGGATCCTACAGTAAATGGTGTAATTGCAAGGTTGTCAAAGCTCTCCTCTGTGAGATGGCTTCACTAATAGACAGTGTGCTTGGAATATGTGTGCATATACTTGTCTATTTAGATGTGCATCTTGAGTCTTGTAAGCTGTACATTAGCTAGCATCACTATTGTTCCCATCATAGCTGTAATACAAAGAAAATCATAGGTTTGGGGTTCCAGTATGCAGTGGTGGTTGATGATATAATCACTTTAATGGTTTTAATGATCACTGTAATGATTCGTTCAGCCTTTTGGAGGGTTGACAGGATGTTATGTGTGTAAGAAAATGTTTGTCACCCTGTTATCTCTGCTTCTGGATCTCCACCAATTCTTCACCTCAGTGACTGTGATATGTTTGTGTGTATGTGTGTGTGTGTGTGTGTGTGTGTGTGTGTGTGTGTGTGTGTGTGTGTGTGTGCAGGAAACTACTGTGTATGCATGTGTATATGCAGCATCTGTTCATCCTTGGTTGAGTGGTGCAGTGTGCAGTAGCGCTCAGGTGCAGCTGCTCTTGTCTCCTGTTGCTGTGATCTCTGAGCTGAGAGCCATTATTAGCAGCCTACAGCTCTCATAGCCTTTCCCACCCTAATTACATACCCATCATTAAAATGCTAATTCGTACTGTTAAATGGGGCAATTAAAAGGGTAATTAAAAAGTCTTTGTTCCACTAGCCTACCTGCATGAACACTCTGACCATTGCTGGTTCTCTTTTGATCTTTACTCTTCCTATAATGCCTGAGGCATGATCCTGTTATCCAGGATCAGCTGGGTGTCACTGGCTACTAGCAAAGCACCTTTGGTTGCTAAAATGCTTTTCGATTACATGGTACTTTAGGATATGACTCAATATACTGTCTCTTTGTGAGCAGGATCAGACTTTTCTCACCACAGGGTGTGCATAGCACAACTTTGATGCATGTTTATTAGATTACGTTAATTCAGCAGATGATTTTATCCAAAGTGACATAAGTGAGGAAAACAGAGTGGTTATTGCAAATGACTTTGAATGTCTGCGGTCATAGCAACTGAGCAGTGCATAACTCAGCCCCATCAGTGCAGAAACAAAAATGTATCTGTGAATCCAGACCTGCTGTCAATTAACATGGTTATGTATGCCTTGGTTTAGCTCACAATATGCGATCTGCATGCTCACATATCCATGATTAGATTGTAAATTGTATGCTTTTACAAAACTTCCTAGAATAAGGAAGTGTGCTGGGATGTGTGCAGCTATACAGCAATTAAAGTCAACAGGAGATGATATCAGTATTTCTGTATCAGCTCGGCACAGCCAAAATAATAAAGGACAGTACTTCTTCAATGGTACTACCTGCAATGGAAAGCCAAAAAAGAAAAAAATTAGCAAGCTGCATCTGGCATCCTGTATGGCACCATGCAATGGAAAAGCACCAAAAGTGTGACATAGCACGAGTTAACAAATGTTAGTGGCATTGACCATTAGTTTCCTACACTTCTGCAAAAAAGGCTTGTTATATTTTTCTTTTTACAGACTGACACTTATTTCCTGAGGATTTAATGTCTGTGACAAGCTTATTAGGAAGCATTTCTCCTAGGGTTAGATCGTTAAGAACAATGCATTAACATTTAGAAAACTTTAGAGTGTTTTCATAAGGTCATACCATGGCAAATTGTTTCCCTAAAGTTAGGGCAGCACTATGCAACATTTTTTAAAATCGCATTGTTCTTATAGACAGCATTCTTAAGTGAATGTGAGTAGAAAGTTTTCTGTAGGAGAATTAAAGGGATATTCCGAAAATGCTGCACAGACATTGAATAATTAGAATGTTGAATTAGCCCAGTTATCATTAAATTAAATGTACAATTCAGGACAGAGGACAGAGGATAGTGGACATTTATTCTTTTCTGGCTGTAGCTGCATGGGTTTGCAAATATTTTATGATGTCAATAGCATTAAAAATGCTGAAAATATGTTTCCCTGCTATAGTAAAGGCCTTGAAGAATTGACCCTGGGTTCTTCAGTATTAATGTTTATTGCTACAATATTTGAAATATAATCTATTTTTTATTTTTTTGCATTAGTATTAAGTGTTAATCTGTAAAAGTATAGTGCTTTCAGCAAGTCTTTTGCATGCACTTCTTCTATATGTATGAATGAAGCTGCATAAATGATGAACATGTGGTTTGAGACTGCATCGTTCTTTCCCTGCTCCACCTCTCCACATAGGCAACAGTTAGCTAAGTGAGCCTTGTAGTGTTTTCTACTAAATATTGCTATTAAAAGACACTTTTCCCTTTTATGTAAACAATCTCACCTCCATTGTTGGAACTTGAGTTCATTCTGCCATATTAAAGAGCATAAGGTAAAGTGATAGGAGGTCTTTTAAGTGATTCATACCATTGGCTCAGCTCTGCAAAAGAAGTCAGCCCTTTTAACTCCCATACAGGTTTTAATCACTTAGTAGTGTTAAGGTGCATCACCGGTGTTGTCGCCACCAATTTTCAGCCAAGTAATACTTCCACATGCCCTGTGAAGAAGATTTAACTTTTGGTGGTAAACAAACTGAATTACATCCCATTGTATGCTAGGCCTCATATTTTGAATACAGTCTTCAATTATGTTCAGTATAAAAAATGTGGCATTTGAAAACATTTATTTTATTTTCATATACATTATTAACTTTGCATTTCAGTAAAAACACTAATGGGCTCACAAAGTGTATAAGATCCTGTGTGATGACAGTTTTAGTTTGCAAATTTTCCATCTCACTGTAATTCTGTTTGTGTTGCACAGCAACTTCTACTTTTTACCCTGACGGTCGCTTCCTGCATGTAACTGGTTGCAAGGCATCAGCCTTTGGTCAAGGGGTGGGAGGGTGACTTGGGGGGATATAATGGTCTCCGGGGTGCTTGGCCGGGACATTGGGGTGGGCGCAGCGGGTGGGTGTCTGGGGCGACCTGGCCCTCCTGGGTGTTGGGTGGGGCCAGACAGAACATGCAAACTCCACACAGAAAAGGCTGCTGTTTGAATCCCTCCCCAGCCAAGGCATGAACCAAGGACCCTCTTGCTATCAGTGCTAACCACGACACCACGGATCAGCCTTTTTAATGAAATCATTAAAATAAAATATTACCTATTATTGAGATTCTTAGCTGCCCATTCCCACCCAATGCAACCTGAAAACCGCATGTTCCCATGAGATTTGCGTTGTGTCCTGCCAGACTGTAAGACTGGAAAACAGAGGACATTGATACAAGTGTGATCTGGAAAAGAAAAACTGCCCACATGTACCTGTCAGGCATCCTCAAAAACTCCAAATGACTCCACTTTGTCTAGGGTTAAATGTTGAATATTATTCATGTATTTACTTTTCAAAACATTCCTATTCATCAGTGCCTAAAACCTTCACATCTAACTGCATGTGGTAAAGTGCCAATGCAACAAATCATTCATGAGAAGTGGGCTCTCAATAAAACTTAGTTGAGTCATTCGGAAAATTGCCTCTGACGTCTGTCTCATCCAGAGGCTGAAATATCTGATTTAAACTGGAACATTCATTTGGAACATGGTTGCTTCTTTGGTAGGACAGAGACTAATTCATTGTGGCACATGTCAGTGTAAATAATTATTGCACAATGAAATCCAATATTTTTTTCATTTTTAAACTGCTTACATGATGTCCTTCTGAACCCGCTTTGTTTCTGTGTGTTATCAGACACAATGGGACCTGGTGAATAAATAGTGCTGTGTTTATCTATTATAAAGCAACTCAGCACAGATACAGCCGGTGTTAATGAAAGTTAGCACAGATGGAACCCTCTAAAAATGAGAAATGATGGATTTGCTCCAGCTTGCTGATGCTGCGGGCCTTATTTGGTTTCAGGGCCGGTGAAGTGTCAGTGGTTTAATTTTATAGTGCGTAGTTTTTCCTGATTTCCCCCCGGATCAGGACGCTGCTGGAGAATGCCGAACATCTGCCGCCACTCAGAAAGAGATACATATAAAAACCATCATTCCTATCAGTGCTAGTTGCAGTCTAGTCAAGGAAGAGAGCCAAGCGCACATTGGAATTGCTGCCTTTTTTTCCTGTCTAGTGATGGCTCCCGGGGATTGGCAGTCAGAAACCTATTAAATTATCCTGTGTTGTTACAGCTTTTGTGGCATTTCAAATATGAGCCCAGAGGCAACGCTGGCTAAAGGTATCAAAGACTGTGAAGAAAGCTTGCAAACTCTATAGCATGATCTCTTTATTGAATCCGAGATAAGCAATATCTCTCATCAATTGACATCTCTCATCAATGCTGTACATCACATGGAAACAAATCTATCTTTGTCAGGAGCTGAAAAATGTAACTTCAAAGGGTGAATTTTCTTTTTCTTCTTCTCAATAATTTAAAAATCGTGACTTACCAAGGAAGGCAAAGCATTTATCCAATTATTTTTAAAGTCCTTATTCAACTGCAAACTCACTCTTAATAGTGGGATTATTTCACAGTGAGAAAACCAACTGAGATGTCTAATATCTGCCTCAAATTTATTTTAATTACCAAGCCTGTTTGTCCCATTTTGCTAAAATTAAATTTAAGTTATCATAAATTTATACTAGGGTTAAACTTATTAGTGAACAGAGGTATATGATTAAGAAAAGCACAAGAACAAATCTGCTTCATCTTTCTTATTTAATGTAATTCACCAGTAGAACACTGTACTACTTGTAGGGGATAACATTACTTTTATAATCATGTGCAGCCCTCGACAAAATGCAATTTTATGAAAACAGAATTTAAAAATAAATAAAATAGCTGCATCTTTTTTATTGTAAGACAACCTTAATCATGTTTTCTGTTGTTGTGCAGCTTTATTGCATCATGATTGCATCTCTTGATAGCACTGCCTGCTTTTCTGTTTGTTATTTATCTGCTGTGTGTTTTCTACTCCTGAGCTGAATTGGAAGTTATTTACTCTGTCATGTCTGCTTTTATTTTTTGCAAATCAGACAGTGGAGCCAACAAGTCATTAGATGAGAATGAAGCAATACTCTGAAATGTAATGTATACAGAGGGGGTGGAGGGAAGGAAACAAACATTGACCTTCACAAGAAAAACAGAATGGAAATAAAGGTTCAGCTGCGAGATGCATCCGATCTGGAGTAGTCAACACTTACCCTTGCTCTGGGGATGAGGTCCGAAAATATAAGTGGTTATTTGTTATTTCCATGTGTTTTTACCCAAAAGTGATTCAAATTATTTGCACGTCTCGCTAAAAAAAGAGGAAGCCTAGTTTATGAAAGGAGATGACATGTCTGTGTACAAAAAGCATTACCACTCTTAACTTTTGTAGTGATACAAGAAAACCACAGAGTAGCTACCTTTTAGTATTAGAGAAAAAGAGTATTGGGCTGTATGCAGTAAAACCTTCATTTTGTGTGGTTGTGGTTGTGTGTAAAAAGGTTGATTTACTGTCAAAGCTAGCTAAGCTAAATTTCTTTTTCTGCTCCATAGCATTGACATTACCAGTAAAAAAGTAGAGCATCTTTGTGCTAGTGTGTTTATTTTTACCTAGAATGCAGCTGCCGCTGGGAAATGTTTGCATAAATGAAGCTCCGGTCTCCCTCTGCCCTTTTCCTTCTTTCCTGTCAGTTTGTTTTTGGCAAATTTATATTTCCATTTAAGCACATCCATGTGTTTATTTGTTGTTCTCATCAATTCCATCTATTTTCAGCCACTTCTCCTGTTTGGCTCATTACACAGTTGGAGCCATTGTTTGACTGCTACTTAGTCAAACACTGCTCTGTGGAATCATGGGATATCTGAGATGAAGCTGCTGTACTTGATGGTGCTCACCCCTTTCCCTGGCTTGAAGTTGCAGGCAAATGTAATTTGGACCAAGCTTGTCCCCACTTGTTAAAACATAAACTATATTGGATGTCCAGAAATGCATTTGCAAATGTCAGATTGGTCATGGTGCAGATTGGGAGTGGAAAAGACAAAACAAATAGACAGCTGTTTCCAATTATGGTTTTACTAGGCACTGATGGACCAGTAATTACAGGATTAGAGATGTGTAACTGCACACAGATTTGGGTGTTGCTCTCCAAGTTTTGAGAGGCAGACTAGTGCAGACTAATACCAGAACAACTCGAACAGTAATGTTTGCACAGTACAGCAGCAAAAGCTTTGTGTCTATTCGCCTGAGATCTGCTGAGGCTACATTTGCAACATTTGAGGGCCTCCTATAATAAAATATACATCAAGTACACCTCTTATACTGGGGCATTTGCCTCCTGTGCCTGATCGAACAGGCACAAGAGGAAGGAAAAAATAATCTTTTTTCCCAAGAAAAGAAAAATAAAAAGAATAAAGAAAAAAAAAATAAATAAAGAGACAAGGAGCAGCTGCTTCAACTAGCTGAACTAGCACAGATTGAGCTGGTATCAGCAGCAGGTGTCTCAGAGTGAAGGCATGTTAGGGTTCATGTAGGGACAACAGATTAATTATTATCAGAAAGTTATCACCAGAGAAAAAAATCCAACACCATTTCTTTTTAACATATTTCTTAGAAAAAAATTCCAAGAATCACTTATGATCTTCTGTACATCAAAATAAAAACGAGTGGACTCTGGACATCTGGCTTTCATTGGGCTGGCTTTTCAAAAGAGGCCCCAACATCCAGGTGCGAGAGTGAGATCAAAAGGACATTATGTGACTGCATTTACCACAACAACCTCATATGCTAGTATTCTTTTTAAACTTGAGTCTATATTATTTTATACATCTAATGAGATGATAAATGATCAATTTGTGTTTTTCACATTTGGTAGAAAACAGCACACACAAGGAGGATTATATATTTTTCACAAACTTTATTTCTTTAATCATATTATAATTTTTATTTATATTATTTTGTGTCAGATTCAGCAGTTCTTTGTAAGCAGCGGTGGCAACATGCTTAGCAAAGGGAAGTAGATAGAAAATGGTGGGGGGTGGCTGTGCCTCAGTAGAGCCCTGTGTCTAACAACACCTCTGATCTTGTGGGGGCGGACTTTGCAGAGTCCTCATTTTTGTTGTTGTTGTTATTTTTGCAAGTTACAGCTGCATGGCTGGGAAATCTAGACATCTGGCCACTGGAATCTTTGCCCATTATTCAAGTTCAAACTGTTCTTTCCACGGGGTTCCTACAGGTTTTTACAACTTAAGATTTAAGACTTTTTAAAGACAACTTGGCACAGAATTTCATGCCCATCTCACTGCCACATTGGCAAAAATGAATGCCTCCTAGAATTTAAGAAAATGCATATATTTACATCAGCAGTGACTGATTATTACAATGCAAGCACAGCCTATAGAACTCAGGCAGCGACAAGCAGCAACTGACTAATAATTTACAGGAATAATGGACTTGACTGAGCCAATGTTGAAAACTACAGTGTTTTATTTATAGTCTCAATCTAGATAGAAGGTTTATACTGAGTTCTTTTATTAAAAAAAAACAGTCTGAAGTATGTCAGCTGCTCTCTGTATCACGCTCTTGGAGTTTGGCCGTTGACCGCACACAGACCAGTGTGCACACACAGGTGAACAGACTTCTGCCAGCACTGCATACAGTCATCTACCACCTGAAAATCACACACAAAGGTTTTTTTTTTTTTCTTTAACTCTACCAGGAGGTGAAACACTCGCTCTCCATTGAGGAGCAACGGGAGTATTTCTTTCACTGAGGTGTTAGGCTGATAAAGCCGTGCACATCACGGGAATGCGCACAGCTGAACAGGCTGAATCTACTGTCATTGTTTTCATTTCTAAGTCATATTACGGCTTAAAATGGCTTCACTGTTCTTTACAGGCTTATTAGCGTCACCATGTTTTCTTAGATCTGAACTTTAAGAACATGTGGCGAATGAATAAAACAGTTTAATCAGGACATTTAACAAGTAACTTTTTTTCTGTCCGGAGAGTTTTTTGCCACTGCATTTCAGTCATTTATGGAAAATTTCTCAGCAATGAAGTTTGGAATTTGCAGCGTGACTTCACAGCAAGCTTTCATAAATGATTTAGTCATCACCACATGTGCCATATTAACACAGTAATGCTGTAATTGGTAAGTTACCTGCTCCAGAGTTCAAGAATACATAATTCAGCAGTACTAATTTTAAGGTTGTTGACATTTATATTCAGGTTATTAAGCCTGTATGTTGTTAAGCAACATCAATAATAATAATAATAATAGTTATAATAAGAGAGTAAATAATATAAAAATAGTTTAGTTCTTTGATATTGGTCAGCAGGTCCTGTGCTGATGAGTGTCCCACAAGCCCGTCCCTCATCCCAGAAACGAACGTGGAGATCTAACCGCCTGGTTTTCATGGTCGGGTTCAAACTCTTGTCCAACATCAGGATGAAGGGTCCGTTGTTCACTCGAGAAATTAATTCAGTGTTATTATGAACTGTTAAGCCAAACTAGGCTGTGTTCTGCAACTCCATCGTTGGTTTTGTACGACGTGTTTGGTAACAGTGTTTAATGTCCATAGCACTTCGGCTCTCAGGGTTAAGGTACAGCCAAACGTTGTGCGGGGGTCGACTTTAGTCGATGTTGCTGCTGAACTTGTCACACTGTGACATGATTTCTGCGAGGTACATATACCTGACGGCCCAGACATAAACACAGAGGGAGTTTGCTATTTCGCCTTAAAGGCGGCGATATGCTGATGGCTCATGTGACTTCAAAGCCTCAATCCTCAGTTTGATGATGTTTTTTCACCGAGCTTCGAATGGGTTCTCAACCAGGCTGAGAATGACCCTTTGTCCAGCCATGTAATATTACATTTGCTCTTTCCCATTTTACTCACCGAATCCACAAAATTCAAGTCACTGTCAGCCAACTTTCTTTCTCGTGAAAATCAAGGCTTCGTGTGTGTTGGGCTAAATGTTCCCCAATCATTTCTCCCTGCAAAGCCAGTGATAACTGGTTCCTAATTTCTATATAAAGGTCGGGCTGGAACCGGAGAAAATGACTTCACTTCTGTCACTTTGCAGTTCGTACATTTCCCCAACACATTTTAATGCAATACAGCGTTTTAGGTTGACATAATTTAAGACATACCTTATAAAATTTAAGAACAAAACTGTTTAATTTATGACTTTTTAAGGTATTAAATGCATATTTGCAAATTCAGGACTTTTAAGACTTTTTAAGACCCCGCGGGAACCTTGTTTCCAGCTGGACTGGATCTGCTGGTGTACAACAATCTTTAAATCATATCACAGATTCTCAATCCACTTAAGGTTTGAGCTTTGACAAGGTTATTCAAAAATGTTTAAATATTTCTCTAAATCTATTAAGTGTTACGTTAATAATATGCTCAGGTCATTGTTATTCTGTGAAGTACGTCTTTTTTCAAAATGATTGCATAAATAACACTGAAATAATGCTTCTACCATGCCACTCTGAAACTGAGGAAGCTAAAAACTCAGACAACATTGAAACACAAGGTAAGATCATTTAGAAATAATGCCAGCTTACATTTAGTAAACGTTCCATTTAAAATTACAGATAAGGAGAATGTATCTTTAATAAAGTTAAGGAGGTTTATCTTAATCCTATGACTGGTGGCAATGGTTTTGCCCCTTGTTATGAATTACATAGCACATCATGAAAAAGCCAACAGCCTATTTGCAATGTGGACACAGGCTTTTTCTTTGTCTTCTGAAATTGTAAAAACTGTAGATTATGTTGGCAAGCGAACATACATCTCAGTGTACAGAATACAAATGCAAAATATGTACAACTTATTAGATGCATCTTTATCTACGGTACAGTTAGAGCAAAGGGTCATCTTCATGTCTGGTCATCTGCCTACACAGACAGTGAGCAGACAAGATGAGACAGTGAGAACAGGATGAGATCTCCATCCCTCTCCAGGCTGTAGCTGCTCCCTGAGGCCCAGAGGACCAATCTTCATGTTGTCCTCCTGGATCATCTCATGGAGAGTTACATTGCGCACCACAGCTCAGCTTCCCTCCAAAGGCTGGGAAGCATATGTTAGATGTGACACATGGCTGCACTGACATAATGTGTGTGGCATGAATTTATACACACTGCAACCCCCTACTCCTCTGTTGACATGTAAACATAAACACACACTCCCTCTCCTTATACCACCTGGAAATAACAACCATCATAATCAACATTAAAGCCCTGTTACCCTGTATGCAGGCATGTTCTCTCACTCAACACAGACCCATATACTTGCATGCAGCTTTTCAGTTAAATAAGTCTGTTTCCTCAGCAGCACACTTTGTCCCAGCCCCCCACTCCCTGTAGGAGCAATAACACCATGGCAACCATCTGGATAAATGTATTAGATTTGATGGAGTCAGAGTACTGGTCACAATCTCATTAAACCTAATGTGTTTATATTTGTGTTGTCTGCCGCTGACTGCACTATCTGTGGACAAGAGTAGAGCCGACGCTCACATGATGTGGCCAGTGTTTTGGCTGTTCAGATGCTTCCTGTAACCAGACTGTCAACCTAGCTTGCTCTGAATGGTTGGCTCATGGTTCTTCATATAAAATGGACAAGAACGTATAAAGGCCTGTGCCCACCAGACACATTTTGATCCACTTTTTGACATGGATATGTTGGAGCCGACATGGAGTCATTTTCTTCAGTAGTGCTGTGTCCACAAGGAGCATATGTGGCATGACAGCCAGACTGGGGCCTCAAGGCTGCATCTGATGTGCATCTGTGTATCTACACTGTATGTAGCATTTACAGTGACACCAGAGGACTGTATTACACTAGGATTTCAGTTTGATGAAAAAAATAGCTATTTTCTTTTTAATTAATATACAAATAGACAAATTAATTTGATTATTTTATTGTTTCAGTAAACTTTAAAGAAATAATCAAGAAAAAAAAATATTAGTTTTAGCTTCTATTAAATGTAAAAAAAAACATGATGTAATCTGTTTCATCCAGTGGTGATTACAATCATGTTTGGAATAGTTATAAAAGAACAAAGATCAAAATATTTGCTTTTTAGTTTAATTTTCAGTTTCAGCAGCCCCAATTAAGATTAAATGGAAGAAATCTTTGATAATTCTCTAAAGGGAAATCACAGTGTTGCAGCATTAATTTTTGAAGATAAAATAAAAAAAAGGACTCCAACCAACCCTCCTTTACTGTTGCCTCTGTGTCTGCTGCTGAAGTCATGTGTTGTCATCTCATCCCACCTATTTCCACAGTTTCTGCAACAATACACCAAACACATACTTTATTTCTCTTTGTATCTTTGTCAAGGAAAATAGGTATTTGAGGGAAGTACAAATGGCTGTGCCTATTACCCCTACAGTTTCTCTGTCTTTTCCTCCTTGATGATGTTGGAGGGTCTCCCTTACAAAGTGTGACCTACACAAAAAAGAGAAATGATGGGTTTCCAATCATCTTTTTGTCATCTCCTCTGTAGAAATTCTTTTAATTTCCACCACGATCTCACATTCCTCCTCCTTGTTCTTGGTGCTGTGGACATTTCTATTATTAATATAATTTCAACTTTTTAAATTGAACTTGGTTTGAATAATTTTATTTATTGACGTTGTCATTTACTTTATTTTTTTTAATTTAATTCTCATCTAACATTTTATTTATTTATATATTTGACAATTCTTTTAAATTCATCCTCATATTTATGTCCTTATTATTTAATTATGTCTTAAAACAGTATTTCATCAATTGTAAGGACAAATACACAGGGAAATAAATGTATTAAACCACTTGGCAGTCAATTTTTCTGACTGATCAGTACATCTCTCACTATTGAGTACTGTGAGCAGCAGTCATGACAGGACCGACTAACCACTCCTTGGTAGCTTTGTAAGCTCTGCGTGGCAATTGTTCCAGGCCAGTTTGGACCGTCGTCTCCTCAGTGTTGCATAGAAATAAAAAAAAAAGCACAAGTTAAATAAATAAATACAACTAAAAATCAAATGGCAAATAGGGGCATTCATACAAAGTTATATAGAAACAGCTGAAAATTACAATAGAAATATCAAATGTTAAAATTTTAACCAGCACAAAGAAAGGAAGACAAAGAAAAAACAGCATTCATATTTCTCTCCTTGGATTATAAGGAAGTAACTGATTTCGGAGGTTTTTTCTCATCCAGTTCATTTCTTATAAAAGAGAACATCACCTATAGAGACGTGTAACATCTCAACAGTATAAACATGACAACTCAAGTTGCAACACTGCGATTTTCATGTCACGAAACAGCGTCAATCTGCAGCCCCGAGCTGTACGACAGTGTCACACACTCCTCTCAGCCTTGTAAAGTACAAAGTGCCTGACTCACAAGGTAACCATCTTTCTTGCCCGTCCATCTGATTCACTTGTAAAACATAGCTATACTTTATAGGCTTGTTACTGTCACAGGGTTACTCTTTTATTTATTAGTCTGTCCACAGTGAATTGATGTGTTTCTGTCTGTGATCTGAACCTCTTGAAGCAAGCTTGATTCCTGTGTTGCTTCTATCAGGGTTGGACAGGAATGCTAATGTTATCAGACAATCAGTCCTCTGCATCTGGGTGGATGAGGCATGTGTGTGTGTGTGTGCATATGTGAGTTTGCACCCATATAAAAAAGATATGACTTAACTGGAATGTAAATTGTTCCCTTACACACCCATAACCGCAGTAGCTTTAAATGTTTTATTATTTCTGGTATCATTTTGTCCTGATGTTCACATTTCAAATTTTTACACATGTTCGCTCAAACTGCTCCACAGATCTTAATGTTGCATTTTAGCCACATCCTTCCAAGTAGCTTTTGATGAAACATGGCTTGGCTTGTGGCATTGTCTGTCACATACGGTGACTTGATACATCCTGGACCACTGAGCTACTATGCACTGAACTCTGAGATAAATGATGAAAGGAAGTTAATCTTCAATGGCATGACATCGTAGCTCATTTCCATAGTCAACTCTCTCAATGTACCAGGATCAAATCTGAGCTGGCACAGAGCAGTTGTTTCCATTTGATATGCCCCTCTGCACACTGCACCATAACCACTGCCCTGCAATAAGGATATACTTTTTGATGGCCAGTGAATATCCTGCAGCGATTCAACGCTTTTCCCTTCTGACGGTGTGTGTGGAACCCATTCTGTGTCTGCAGCTGAGTTCATCTCGATTTGGACAGGGAAGCAGAGGGATGAAGGGGAGAAGAAAAGAGAAGAGATTTTAGTGCACTCTCTGTTCTCTGCGATAATGAATGCTTTGTCAGGGAGAATCCATCAACGGTCACTGTGGGGGGAGGAAATGTCAGGGAAAGTTATGGTTTGTTGGCTTTTAACCCACGTGGCCCAGCCCTGCAAAGTAATTGAAGTACAGAAAATGTCATGTTGTTGCACTTCATCTATTTGTATTGCTGTCTCACTGGATAAATAGAAATATTGCTGTAGCAACACAACGAACAACAAGCACAGTGTCTGTTCAGATCTACACGGTGTAGGTGGAAGGTTGATGTACCAAACAATGCACCACATTGCACATTCCCAATGTTGCACAAAGAGGATCTCAATCGATTCTTCTTCTCTTTGTGAGCTTTTGTTGCTCTTTTGCCTCCATCAGAAATATTTACTTCTTCTTTTGTTAGTCTGATATTATAGAGAAATGAGTAAAAACTCAGGGTTTCATGTTTCAGCTCTACCTATGAAAGGAATAGGTAGTATACAGGGCATGAAAGATGGGAATCTGTGCTTGCCATGTTGCACACCTTCTACCTGGTGTTCCTCTGTGACAAAGCAAAGATGTTAATATGAAATATATTACAGCATTAATGAAAAATACAATAAAATACAACACAATATGTCATGGTATTTCACATGGTTTACTGAAATAAATTACACTACACAACTGCCTTGTGTAGAACCACATATGGAGAATTGAGATTTACTGCCACTACCTGCCTTGCTTTTCAACAGAGAAGCTTACCAACTTTTATAGGTGACAACTGGGATGAATGGATACCTGATACACAACTTCAATCACCAGCCTGAATATCTCCCATCCCATTGTACACATGCTATGCCAATTTCTTGGATAAATCCTCTACAGTACCCCTCATGAGAATAAGATGCATATCTCAATGATGTTGATACTTCAGTGCACAGCTAGAAATTGACAAAAATGTTTAATTTCTACAGTGTATGTTTGTGATTTTCCATCCAGGCAGACTGGTTGGTTAAATCAAACTCTGCTCTGTTTAACTCCTCATGGTTCATTTGAGCTCATCCGGGTTTTCAGCTGACAACCCCCAGCATCTCAGTGCAGAGAGCCCCTCTCTATTTCTTATTATTCAAAAACCCAATTTTAAGACTTATTTATTTTAATTGTTGCATTTGCATGTGTGATTACAGAATTTAAATTATTTTGGTGTGACAAACTCTGAACACATTTCTTTCTGCTTTACTATGACTGTAAAATTTTTCTCACCTTTACCCCACCATACCAAAACGCAGATTTTCCAGATGAGATAACTGCAATGGTGAGTGAGACATATCCCAGTGAGAATGGTTATAAAACTATTTCTAAGACAGTGGGACTCCACAGATCCTCAGTAAGAAATATTATTAATAAATGGAAAACATTTGGAACAAGACTGAACCTTACTTAAAGTGGCAGACTTTCCAAGACAGTGATGAGTCAATATGGTATCTCACAAAAGATCAACTACTAAAATCCAGTTAACCACAAGCCTCCGTCACCTCAATAACGGTTATTGTTCATGACTTCACTATCAGAAGACTTGGGCAAAAATAGCATCGATGGAAGACAGTTAATGCAAAAATCCCTGCTAATCCAGAAAAACATGAAGACCTGTCTGAATCTTACAAAAAAAAAACAAAACAAAAAACAAACAAACAAACAAAAAACAACCTAAATGACATGAAAACTCTTTGGGAGAATGTTCCCTAAAAAATTTCGGAACTTTTAAAAAGGCCTCCTAAATCTGCCATAAACTAAACACATTTTCCCACAAAACAAATTGTAGTGGGAATGTGTTGCTGCTTCGGGACAAGACTGAAGTGACATTACTGATAAAAGAGTAAAGTCTGGTTTCTTAAGGAAAGTTCTGCAGAAAAACTAGCAAGCCCCCAACATGAAAATGGCTCGAGAGGAATGAAATGAAAGTTTCAAGGAGGGTACAGGTCCAATGCTGAACCCAAGATTGAAAAAGCTGTTCATGCTTTGCAGACCCTCTAATGTGGCTGCACTAAATCAGTTCTGTAAAACTTAAATTGATTTTCAGATCTCCCTTATTAAGGAAAACCTATTAAGGCTGGGGAGGTATTTTATTTTTCACAGTAGTGATTTAGGTAATATATGATCTTCATCTTCAATTAATTAAATCAATCTTTTAAGAAGTATATATTTTGATTATTTTGTTTGTCTTCTTGAAAAATCAAACAAGAAATAGGACATTTACTTGATTTGCAACCTGCCACTTTCATTTCTTGTGTAATTAACAAGTAAACATCTTAATAATCACAAATTATCCTAACTTCAAATGCGTTGTCAGTTTGAGTATATTCCCCTTGATCTTAAACCTTCCCAGTAAACCCAATCAAGTTCAAACTAAAAGCCAGTGGAAAACTGGGTAGATACATTGCAGCCAGTTCTAAATGAAGAAGGCCTGTCTGTGTTGTTCAGTGATCCATGGATGGACCCTTTCCTCTAGTTAGAGGTAGCTGGACTTGAATGACAGCTTCCATGTTAGTGAAAGCTGCACAAGCTCAGACCAACCAGTCTCTTTAACTGCTGAAGCATGGCTCCTTGTGAGAAGTGCCCCTCTCCCAAACTGCCTCATTCCAATTCTGAGGCCAGGAATAGCTGTCAGTGTGGTCCCAACTAGGCCTCGGTAATCCAGATCTATCTGTCCATTGCAGAGGCCAACATTCTTTACGTGAGTAATGGGAGAGTATGTTAGGCGTTATCTCCCATCCATTCCATGTAATGTTTGACCGGTTTGCCCCTACAATGTAAACGCTCTGAGTCAGAGATCACCAGGGTCGGGAGAGGTATTTATTGACCCAGAGAAAAGAAGAGAAGAAAAATACTAGGAATATTTTTATTGTGGTTTAAATTGGGGCCGGTAGAAATTCCACAGCTTGTGAAAAAAAAAAAAAAGCTCCTTTGTCTCTGATAACCTGTCGCAGGCATCACATGATCGCGGCACATAGAAGCTGATGTGCTTTGATTGTGATATTGTATGTTGAGCAGAGCGCAATGATTTGATTCAAATGTTATGATTGGAAACCAAGTAGAAAAAAACCCCAGAAAAAACTGCAATCTTCAGTAATTGTTCCCAGGAATGAAACTGATTCACACCCAACCGAGCATGAAATAACATTGGCAGATGACACTGCTGTTACTCTGCCTGAAACACAACATGCATCTAATAGGAATAATCAGCACTTTCTTGTACAGAGGAGATGCACATATACACACTCACATCTCTAGTTTTAAATAATTACCAGGAATGGTTAGCACAATACAAATGTAACTCATTTTATACAGAATTAATAATCAGGGATCTGTATCCAGGGTCCCACGAAAAAGTGCACTTTACAACTTTTGCTTCCAGCACGCTGTGTGACATTACAACTGAGTTGGGTTGATTGGGGGAGGGGCATCACTGAGCAAATCTGCATAAGTTCTGCAGTGCATTATAAAAGCTGACCTCAACTTGGAGATCAGAACATTTATTGATTTAGTTAGTGTTAAGTTAGATTCCAACAGTTGCCAGAAATTTTCCATAGTGCTCCTTAACTCTATAACCATGAAGCACATCTACTTCTAAATAATGACGCATTTGATATTAACTGCCAGTGGATGCCAGAGCTGAACACAACCTTAAAAACAGAGATGCTCCTGCTTGTGCCAACTAGGATTAAGGAGGTGCCTTTGGCAAAAAAAATAAAATAAAATAAAATAAAATAAAAAAAATAAATAAATAAAGAAGAAAACAAATCAACAAAAAAAAAATCTTTGGATTCAAGATGAAAATTGAACAAATGAAATGTGAAAAGTGAACAGATGAAAAGTGAGCAGTTAGGGCCAATCCTGCCTTATTTTCCCTTGGTTGACCCACTAGGGAAGAGCCCCCACCCAAGGAAAAATATTTGGACCATATCACATTATAAAGTCATATTGTTGTAAAAACGTGAAACGTATCATGTTATAGTGTTATATAAGTTTTACTGTAAAAATGTAAAAGACTAAACATTAATAATTTAATTAATATTTTTGTCTTCAAATGAGGAACCAGTATTCATGCAACAGATCCCAGAAGTGTGTAATTTACAAAACTCAATTAGGTCAAGTTGTACTTCATGCTGAGCTGAGACATGAGCTGTGTTTTCTTTACAGTTATTCTCAAAATAAAAGCGATATTTCTAAAATTTTGACTCTTGAATTGAAGATTTCTAAAAAAATCAAGGATGGCAGTTATATTCTTTTATTTAATTAACTGTAAAAAGATTCCCGTCTCCTACTGCATCTACTCATACCTTCCTCATCTTCATTTGAAATCAACTGGTCATGTGATGTTGATATATAGAAGTTGATATACTTCTATATATCAACATGTCTAAAAAATTCAACTCATGGGAGTCTTAAAACTTTGCAGCGATATTTGAGAGGTTTTTTGAAATTTAGGTGTTTCCATTACCAAATTTAGGTTTTGTGCTATTCTTGGGGTAATGGAAATGCAGCTATAGTGAGACTCTGCTGTTCCACCTTGGATGATACTAAGATGATTTTGACGTTTGTCTGTGTTTATTCTGCAGTATTAAAACATCTTCAGTTTTTGCCCCAAATTTCGGCTTCTTAGAGTTATATCAAAAGTGCGTCTCAATTGTATTTCACAAAAACTGTGACTTTAGTTCGATTGAAATAATGAAGTTTGGCTGAGACAAGTCAAAAAGCAGTCCCTGTTACTCAGGCCTAATTTCACATAGAAACATCAAAGCTTAAATGGGTCACAGAAGATAAAACTTTACCTGGTTGAAAGAACAAGGAACGGTTTTTGACACAATTACAGGTAACAAAACCAAAACCAAAACAATTATTCCGGCAAAATCTCAAACAAGTGTGTCTCACAGCCAGAGTTTTCCCTGTACATACACAAATTATGTATCAAAACATAGGGGCTTCAGTTGGCTTTTATCCAATGTAATTATCATTACGATAACTATTCTGAATTTCTCTCAAATCACGTCAGAGCTGAAGAAACGCCCACTTCTTGCTTCATTAGAACTCTGTATTTTTCTATGGTTTTCTGCAATAAAGATAGCACGTTATAACATGAGATGTTTCACGTTTTTACAATAAACTGATATGTTTTAATGTGATACCATCCCATTTTTGGGGGGGGGTGGCAGCTTTACACTTCCAAAAAAATGCATCAAATATGTTCCTGTAATTACATTCAATGCTGTTAAGTAAAGAAAAAAGTTCTGGACCGCAGCTTTAATTGGGTTTAGAGCTTTTAAAAGTGTGTTGAACAAAGGAATATGACAGCATGTCATTCCATTTAAATAGGAAACCCATTTCAGTGGGATATGCTGCTCAGCATTTGGTTCCTGTGGGTTTTTATATGTTAAACTTTGCCTCCTATATCTGCTATTTTGCACAACACTTGGGCACAGCTCATTTATGAAGAATAGCTGACCACAGTTTTGTTTCACAATACAGTGTAAAAAAGTTACACAGTGGGGCTTTGACGTGTCTAATTTATCACCAAGGACCAGAATGCTACATATAACTATTACACTCCCAGTCTATTGCATTATGTCTGTTTTCACACTATCATTATGCTAAACAGGCTAAGCAATATTTTCCCTACAGACTAGATAATGGAAGTGTAATTTATTTAAAACTGGACAAGTGGTTTAGAAAATGGATGGATGCACTGTGCAATGGACTTCATAGAATTGCCAACTTTATCTATAAAGATCAACTTTTCTGAGATACGGTCAATGCATTCATAAATTATGCTGCTGAATTTGGCCTGGGGCAGTGGGTACCTACACATTTAAAAAAAAAAAAAAACTCCCCTCACAGCACCGTTAGCTTGGTGGTTCTCGGGAGGCTTGGGGCTGATCAGTAAACAGACTGACCCGATTTTGATGCTCTGCCTCCAGCTATTTAGCCCAGACTCCTTGAGCACAGAGTTCTTTTTGTGAGCTGACATGATTTTGGCATTCAGCTGGTTGCTACCTAACCATTTTCCCTTCATTCAACCAGAAGCTTGAAGCAAATATATGTGATTTGGTGATGAGAAACTGCAAGTGGGTATATATATATCAAATAAAAAGAGATTATTATACCACTTCAGAAACAATCAATAGTCCTGGCTGACTTTCATAACAAACAGAGTGGAGAGTCAGAGCTTTAAACAAATAGGTTTACATGGCATCCCATTAGATGCCATGAATTTATAGATTGAACATGATTGTTACCCTAATGTCAAGTTCCTCTTGGTATATCATTTTAACTATGTGCTTTGCTTTATAAAATTTTACTGTGAAGAATTACAAAGAAGACATACAATGGCCAAGACCAACACTGGGAGATTTAATACTCTCTGCCTATGTCAATAAGCCATTAAATGTGTAACTCTAGTAGTGAATGCTTTGTACAGTCAAAATGAATCTAATGCAGTAATGAAAGTAAAGCTGAACCTCTGCCAAGACTAAAATGTTTCTGTACATTAAGCAATAACTAAAACACACAAAACAAAATAGTGGTTTCACTTTTCCTACTGTTGTTTGAAGACCAGCCAGTCTCAAAGTATATACTTTGAAATTTTAAATAAAAGAAACAGCAGGACTCACCACAGGTTGAAACACAGATATCCAAGATAAAACATGAAAAGAAGGCTTTCCTGCTGGAGTCAAACACATTTCTGTCAGCTGAATGTGCATGTGTTAGGTTCATTTTAACCTCAGACTGAAGGTCTTTTCTGTTGGTTGATAAAACTGATGTTTATGTGTGACCCCCATAGTCATTTTTATACATTTTTATACACAATGCATGGAGACATTAAAGGTCCCATATTATACAGTTTATTCCCAATCTGAGACCATTCATTAATATCTAAATGAAATATTTCCGCCATGGTATGGACAAATCGACCCTCAGTTTGAGTGCAGCGGCTTCTCTTCACCTCCCTCTTTTTAGCAGCTTCAGAAATGTGCCGTTTATGGTGGGCGGAACCCTGGTGGAGCAGCTCAGCTGTTGGCTCCGCCCATCGCATCGCCCGTCATGAGGTGATTGACAGGTTAGGCCTTAGCGGTTACTAGACGCTGATTACAGCGTAGTGAAGGATAAACAAACGCCGGAACACCGGAACCCATTCCTGAAGAATTTCGAGCAAGAAGACTAACAGGACGTTAGTGAAAGGTTAGTGTGACTTTTACTCGTCCAGCCAGTAAAATTTCAGCCATTCCATTAGTCCCTGTCTTGAATTTTTTCCCCCTCTTTTGTAACTATGTTCATGGATGATGCCCGTTCATGCCGCTCTCGTGAACAGCAGCGTTATGGCAACTGGTAGAGACGCTGTCGTTCTCCCTTACCAGTTTGAGCCAGAGTCGGACCCAGAAGGAGAGATATCTGAGGTACGATAAAATAACTGCCAGTTCTTACCTCTCCAGCTGTGTCACGGACAGTTGGTATTGAACCTGGCTTCAGCTTCAAATGGTTGGCAAAGCCTGCTTTCCATGCCCCCATGTTGTGGAAACAGTCCTCTTTGAAATGCTGGCCACAGACATGCAAAACCTTTGGAAGTTTTCCGGGTACATTTCCTCCAAAAATAAAATTAATCCACTCAGTCCTCGTGGGTTCAGTGGATGGAAGTAAAAAAAACGTTTTCGTGTTCATTTATGCAGCCACAAACAGAACAGTGCTTCTGTCGCTTAGCCATGTCCGCTAACGAGGGTTGCCGAAGAGGGAAAAACACTGGGCGCTAGGTGATTTTTAGAGGGCGGGCTTTGAGAGCCGGTAGACGGGTCCATCGCTCTGTGGGGAGTGGTTATTGTCCCTTATGACGTCATAACGTACACGCTTTCAAACAAGCTCATTTCAGCGCTTACTTCCCTAGAAGTGGAGCAGGGGGGAGAGAGAGCGCCTGAAAGAGTTTCACACTTACGGGTCTCCTACACATGCGGGGGGACCAGTATGACTGTTCCAAAACCATTAAAAAGTGAATTTTGCATAATATGGGACCTTTAAAACATTACATACCAAGGTACTTGATATGGAAAAGGTACATATATGACTTTCAAAAGCAAAGAATAGCAAGATTTTTTCGTTGTGATTGGCTTGTTGTACACAAATGTTCATGTCGATTTGTTAGCTACAGTGTTTTACAAAAATGATTAAATATACAAATAAACATGTTTTCTCATTTTAATAGTTAAATGGTTAACAGTGAAGCTACTTGGAACAATACAGGGAAGGTCCAGATACATCATGGTTTCATTTAGCTGTTTTCACACATGTGCTGTGCTCCTGAAACTTTCCATGAGATCATCCTGTGATAAATGTATATTATATTCACTTCTGACCTGTGAGGGAGATTTTCCTTTTAATCATTTAGTAAAATATCCAGGAAATTTCTAGGATAGTGTGCAAACGTAGCACATAATCCTCTAGGACAAACAGGTGCATGTGTTGGCAGAAGTCTGTATGTTACTTTTCACTTTCTTGTCAATATTGTGAAGACCATTCATCGGAGACCTTCCTGCTTCAACTGCATAAAGAAAACACCAATTTCTAAAGTAAAGGAGGACCATTTAGAGAAGACCAGTTATGAATGAGCTGATGGGTGGCAGGTAAGTGAGCGCTGGTGGCAGGTAAGTGACGCTAATGCTGTAGGTGACGTAGTTCCGGGGGAGACGGCAGATTCAAACTAGGCGCGCCCAAACATTTCTACTTTCATTCGATTGTATTTTGTGCCAACTTAATCAAAATATTCTTTAAAGTAGAACTATAGTGTCTTTAAAAGGTACACTCTGGAGCACAGCGGGGAGGATTTGGCCAGCCTGACAGATTTTATAGATCGTTGTTACGACAGAATCGTCATGGGGAAACCAAACAACACGTCAACCCCCTCCACCGCATCTAAGTCCAAGAGACAGCGAAATGAGGATTCACCTGGAGCTATTTCACCAACGGGGAACGACTCAACAGATGTTCTGATCTCCATAGATAAGAAACTCAGTAGTTTTGATGCGCGTTTGAGTCTGGTAGAAATTCTCCACAAGGAGTTCCAGGCGCTACGTGAATCATTAGAATTCAGCCAGAAGCAGGTGGAAAGTCTGGCTGCAGAAAATGCCGGTCTCAGAGAGACGGTAAAATCCCTCACCGAGGGCTTGACCCATCTCTCAGATGAAAATAAGAAGATTAAGGAAACGGTGATCGATCTGCAGGCGCGGAGCATGAGAGAGAACCTGGTGTTTGCAGGGATTCCAGAGCAGACGGAGGAGGACCCCGAGACCACGGTGAAAAACTTCATCAAAACCCACCTGAAGCTCCCAGAGGAAACGGTGAAAAACATCTCCTTTCACAGAGTCCATCGGCTCGGCGGGAGGAAACCCGGGTCCAGCAGACCAAGACCCATCGTAGCGAAGTTCGTCAGCTTCAAACAGAAGGAGCAGGTGAAGAACCAGGGCCGCGAACTGAAGGGGACCAACTTCGGAGTAAACGACCAATATCCGAGAGAGATTCTGGACCGACGGAGAGTCCTGTTTCCCATCAGAAGGAAATCTATGGCTAATGGCGCTCGCGCTGTCATCGCGGTGGATAAACTGTTTATTAATGGACAACTGTACCGCGACCCGGACATCACTCCGTGGCTCTTCTGATCCCAGGTGCTGTAAGTCAATCTCTCCAAATGATCACTCTTAACTCGCCATTATAGATCACTGACAGTAGAACACACTGCTCGTCTCACCACAGCCTCTACACCTAGATCGATGTATTTTTTTCTGTTTCACCACTCTTCTCACTTTTCACTTTTCACTATCTTTCTATTTCACGTCTTCACTGTTAATTGTAATCCAGCTAGTAATATCAGCAGCGCACGCAACACCGTCAGGACGCACAGCCGCACCATACATGATACATATAAACACTCGCGTTTACTGTATGAGAGAACACGCATTAAGGTACATATACGGACATTTAACATACGGACAAACGCGCGCAATCAGGCTGCATGCAAACACGCGCGAACACGCAAGAGGGGCGCACAAAGACACACGCGTCAGTAACACGCATGAAGCATTAAACCGTTCACAATAACCATGTTAAAAATCGTCTGTTGGAATGTACATGGAGCCGGTTCCAGGGAGAAGAGGTTGAAGATCTTTAATAAATTACAGGAGCTGCAGGCTGACATTGTCTTACTACAAGAGACTCATTTAACAAACTCAACCATAGATCTTCTTAAAACAGCTCAGTTTCCTCATGTTTACTCAGCCTGTTATAATTCTAGGCAGAGAGGAGTAGCTACTCTTATTAATAAGAGACTAAATTTTGACATAGATAGCACAGTAGTGGATCCGGAAGGCAGATTTCTGATAACTTTATTATCTATTTGTAATATCAAATTATGTATTACCAATGTGTACGGCCCCAATGCAGATGATCCCTCCTTTTTCCACTCCCTGTTTGCTACACTCCAGAATTATTCAGATAACAGAATAGTGCTAGCTGGTGATTTTAATGTAGTCTTGACTGAACAAGATCACTGCAGCACATCAGGTAGTCATCGAGTCTGGCAGTCGTCAGAAACTATCAAACAGTACATGAAGGATTTTGGTCTTTGCGATGCTTGGCGCTCTCACCATCCTAAACTAAGAGAATACACCTTCTTCTCTTCAGTTCACCACTCCTTCTCTAGACTAGATTATATTTTAAATAGTAATTCACTAATGGGCGACATTTCAGAGACTCAGATACATCCAATCAGCATAAGCGATCACGCACCAGTTTCATTCAGTCTGAGAATCAAAAATAATAAACCGATTGGTAAAAGCTGGAGATTTAACACCTCTTTATTGAAAGATCCTGAGTTTATTGATTATTTTAAAAAAGAATGGTCAATTTATATAGAAAAAAATGACATGCCTGAAACTTCAGCGTGTCTCCTTTGGGAAGCAGGAAAAGCAGTAATGCGAGGGAAAATAATTTCCTTCTCCTCACATAAGAAGAAGAAGGAAACAGCAAGAGTTTTAGAATTAGAACTCAGGATTAAATCATTGGAGGAGGCTTACCGCATTTCCCCCGAAGAGCACACAATGAATAATATAAGGAAAACTAAATTGCAGCTTAAAGAAATTATAGATAAAAAAAACACAGTTTTTAGTGCAAAGACTTCGCTTGGAGAACTTTGAACATAGTAACAAATCTGGAAAGTTTTTAGCAAATCAACTAAAAACAAACAAGGAGAAAACAACAATCTCCTCTGTTAAAGATCAAGACGGAAACATCAGCCATGACCCAGACAAGATAAATGACACGTTTAGAAGCTTCTATAAAACATTATATGAATCACAGATTAATCCAACAGATGAACATATTGAACAATTTTTAAACAACATTAATCTACCAAAACTAAAAAATGAAAATAAAATAACTTTAGATGCACCTATTACTGTAGATGAACTCCACGAAGCTCTCCAACATATGCCCAACAATAAAGCCCCGGGTCCAGATGGTTACTCAGCAGAATTTTACAAGGAATTCTGGACAACGCTAGCTCCTACATTTTATAATATGTTGTTAGAAATACAGGAAAAACAAAAAACACCGCAAAATATGAACTTAGCTAATATAACACTATTGCTAAAACCAGGCAAAGACCCCACACTTCCATCCAGTTACCGTCCCATATCTTTAATAAATGTAGACCTGAAAATAATTAGTAAAGCTCTTGCCAGAAGGATAGAAAAAATAACCCCTCTTATAATACATCCGGACCAGACAGGTTTTATAAAAGGTCGACATTCATCTACTAACACGCGTAGACTAATTAACCTCATAGATTACTCTACTTTACATAATCTAGAATCCACAATCATTTCTCTAGATGCAGAAAAAGCCTTCGACAGGGTAAACTGGAAGTTTCTATTTGCAACACTAGACAAATTTGGGTTTGGACCTGCTTTCATAGAGTGGATTAAAATATTATATAATAACCCAAATGCATGTGTGAAAACCAACGATCAAACTTCTCCAAGCTTCCGCTTACAGAGAGGCACCAGACAGGGCTGTCCACTCTCCCCCTCACTTTTTGCCATTTTCATAGAGCCGTTAGCAGCTGCTATTAGACAAAATATAGAAATTAAAGGAATCCAGGGCAAAAACATAGAACATAAAATAAGTCTTTATGCAGATGATATATTACTTTTCCTTCAGAACTCACAAACATCACTCTCTGAGACAATCACAGTTATTAATAAGTTCTCATCAATATCTGATTATTCTATTAACTGGTCTAAGACTACAGCCATGTCCATCAACTGTGACCTACAAAACATCCCTAATATCAAAATACAGACAGGAAACATTAGATATTTAGGTATAAATATTTCCCCCAGATTATCAGATTTAACAAAATTAAACTATGTTCAGCTACTAAAAACAATAGAAGATGATCTCTTACGGTGGAGGCGCTTACCCATCTCACTAATGGGGAGAGTTGCCACCATTAAGATGATGATTCTACCTAAAGTTAATTATTTATTTTCAATGATACCCACTAAACCCTCCACCAGTTGGTTTAAATCTCTGGACTCTTTCATATCCAAGTTTCTTTGGAAAAACAAGCCGTCACGTATCAGTCTTAAAACCTTACAGCAGACTAAAGATAGAGGAGGACTGGATCTACCAAACTTTAATCACTACTTTATAGCTAACAGGCTGCAGTACATCTCAATGTGGCTCAAACCCAGTTATCTGGATGAGCCGTGGCTAGATGGGGAGCAGGCTTTGTGTGAGGACTTAGTCATCTCTGACCTGCCGTTCATCAGCTCAACCATTAAACCATATAAGTGCTTTAAAAGCCTTAACATCCGTTTTTCCTTAATGGCTTGGTGGGAATTCTGTAAGATAACCAGATCTTCCCTCTTTCCATGTAGACTTACACCCATCTGGAACAACCCTGACATCCTGCAGAACAAAAAGATGATAAACTTCACTCAATGGAAGACTAAAGGAATACAACAGTTAGGACAGATAATAGAAAATGGAAACTTTGTATCTTTCAACACAATTGTCTCACAGTATGGAATCAACAGCAATAAATTCTTAGAGTACCACCAACTAAAATCAATTATATGTAAGAAGTATACCCCTGTACAGTTAGACTTGCAGCTTCCTGTCAGAATAGCAGAATTCTTGAATCTTAATACTCCAAAATTATTATCAAAAATATATAGATTACTTGCAAAGCTAGAAGACAGGATATCTCTCCCAACTTCAAAATGGGAAGATGATTTATCTAATAACTTTGATCAGAAAAGATGGTCACAAATATGTTTAAACACGTTTAAAATGACTCAGAATTCAAATATACAACTAATACAATTCAAAATTCTCCATAGAACTCATTATACAGGACACAGGATGTTCAGGATGGGCCTTTCACCATCAGATATCTGCCCACACTGCTCTGAGAACACTTCTGATAGCTACATCCATGCGCTGTGGTCCTGCACACCTGTCCAAAGGTTCTGGATTAAGGTGTGTGAAGATCTCTCAAAATGGTTTAAAACCAGTTTTTCTGCAAACCCCACACTTTGCCTACTGGGCGACCTGGGTGACACTAACATAGGAATACACTCCATAAACTTGGCCCTCGCAGTCTTATGCATCGCAAAGAAAACTATCCTTGTGAACTGGAAAGATAAGAATAATTTGTCTATCCAGCAGTTTAGAAATCTCCTGTTAGATCACATCAGCATTGAGACAATGTCTGCCTCCTCCAGGAACCAATCAGATGACTTTCATTCCCTCTGGTCCCCTGTGACTGGCTACATCACCTAATGTAGGTGGAGGATTGCGGCTTCGCTGGGATGGGGGTGGATATGGGTGGGGGGTCCCTGGTGGCTTCGGGTCTCCGGTTGTCTCCTGGGTGGGGATCTCGGCTGCTCCGCTGCTGGGTCGGCTGGGGGTTCCGGTCTGGGCGGGCGGCATTGGGTGGGCCCCGGGGTGGGACTGCCTCGTGGCGGTGGGGGGTGGCTGCCGGGGTGCCTGGGTCGGTGTCCGTCGGCCCCTGGCCGGGTGGCCGGTCGGGCCCGGGGTGGGCCGGGTGGGGGCCCCGGGCTCTGGGGTGTCGGGTCTCCCCCCTCTCCTGGGGGTGGGGGGTCTGCTGCTGCTGGGGGGGGCTGGGCCCGTCCGGATGTGCCGTGCCGGGGGTTGGTCCGTGCCCTGGTGCTTGGTCGCAGCCCCGGAACCTGGGTGGGGGTGTGTTTGTATATAGGTGGGTGTGTGTGTGTGTGTGTCTGTAGGTATGCGGGTGTGTGGGTGGGTGTAGAGGGATGTGTGTGCTGTATGTGTGTGTGGGTGTGTATGAAGGTCTAGGTGTGTGCGTGTATGTGTGTGTGAGTGGTGTGCGGGTGTGTGTGTGGAGGTCTATGTGGGATGTGTGTGTGGGTGTGTGTGAAGGTGTGTATATATGAGTGTGTGCACGTGGAGGTCGAGGTGTGTGTAGAGGAGTGAAGGAGTGGGTGGAGGCGTGAGTATGTATGGAGGTGCTTGTGTGTATATGCAGGTATGTATGTGAGTGCGTGTGTAGTGGTGTATGTGTATGGAGGGGTATGAGAGTGTGTGTGTATGTGGGCACCGGTGTGTGTGTCTATAGGTATGTGCGTGAAGTGTGTGTGTGGAGGTATGTGCACGTATTGAGGTGTTGGTGTATAGAGGTGTGTGAGAGGGTGTGTGAGTGGCTGGGGTAAAAAAAAAAAAAAAAAAAGTGTGTGCGCTTGCAGGGGGTTAGGACGTGTCCTCTGGGGGGCGCCCTGGCCGGGTGTTGGGGGCGTGGGCCTGGGGTTCCCTTCCTTTGCCTCGCCCCCCTCTCACTCAGAAAGAGGAAAGTGGCCCCTTGGGCTGGTGGCTGGCCCCTGGGGGGGTTCGTGGCGTGCCTGGGTTGGGGTGCCTGCTCCGGGCCTGTGACGCCCTTCGGGGCCGGCGGGGGACGGGGGCGCCCTAAGCCACTGGCGGGTCGTCTTCCAGGGGGGAGGCTTACTCCCCTCTGGACCTACATCTCCTGACCCCTCCCCTCCCCCACTCTTCACTACATACACAGGTAGGGCTGTGGGAGGTGTGCTTGTTGCGCTGGGCGGGGCAGGGGGGTCATCATAGTGGCCCTGTTGCTTCGCCGAGCGGCAGCATGCCTCCCAGCTTTTAATTCCACTTAGTCACTGAGCACAAATAACATTTGCAACATACAAACACGTTTTGGGGGGTGGAACATGCGAGGTCAGGTGGGTGGGACTGCTCAGGTGGC
This sequence comes from Melanotaenia boesemani, assembly GCF_017639745.1. Classification (NCBI taxonomy): domain Eukaryota; kingdom Metazoa; phylum Chordata; class Actinopteri; order Atheriniformes; family Melanotaeniidae; genus Melanotaenia; species Melanotaenia boesemani. The sequence goes on from NC_055682.1 coordinate 31,391,263, forward strand.
CCCACCCCCTCCTCAATGCAGTTACTGCCCCCCAATTTTAACCCTCTTTTTTTTAATTGCAAACAGCACATAATATATTCCATCACTAGTGAGGGAGGGAGGGGGGATGGGGTCTTCAAGCGCCCCTGTCTCCATGGATGGCCCGGGGGCGGGGTGGGCCGGGTGGCCTGTCGCGTTGGCCCGGGGCGTAGGCGGGCTGTCCCGGGGGGTTTTGGCTGCTGGCCCTGGGGGGAAGGTGCTGTTTTGGGGGTGGGGAGTGGGGGGCGGGGGCGGGGTGGGGGGTTGGGGGCCTGGCTCGTGTCTCCTCGCCTCCTGGCTGGGGCTGTCCCCCCGTGGCGTGGGGTGGCGGGAGGATGGTGGTGGGGGGATGGTGTTTGTGTGTGTGTGTGTTGGGGGGGGGGGGGGGGGGTGGTGTGTGGGTGGGAGAGTGGTGTGGGTGTGGGGGGATGGGTGGTGGAGGGATGGTGTGTGGGAGGGTGGGGTGTGTGGAGGTGGATGCGTGGTGTGTGGGAGGGGGGGCTTTGTGGGTGTGGGAGGATGAATGGTGGAGGGATGATGTATGTGTGGGAGGATGGGGTATGTGTGGGAGAATGTATGGTGCAGGGATGGGGGAGTGTGTGGGAGGATGGATGGTGGAAGGATGGTGTGTGTGCGGGAGGATGGATGGTGTATGGGAGGGAGGATGGTGTGTGTGTGGGGGAGTGGTGTATGTTTGGGAGAGTGGGTGATGGAGGGGTGGTGTGTGTGTGTGGGAGGATGGGGTACGTGAAGGTGGATGTTTGGTGTAGGAGAATGATGTATGTGTGGGAGGATGGGTAGTGGAAGGAAGGTGTGTGTGTGTGTGTGTATGGGAGGTGTGAAGGTGGATGAATGGTGTGTGAGAGGGAGGATGGTGTATGTGTGGGAGGATGAGTGGTGGAGGGATGATGTGTGTGTGGGAGGATGGGATAGGTGTGGGAGAGTGTATGGTGGAAGGATGGTGAGTGTGTGGGAGGAAGGATGGTGTGTGTGTGGAAGGATGGATGGTGGAAGGATGGTGTGTGTGTGTGGGAGGACAGAGTATGTGAGGGTTGAATGGTGTATGCGTGGGAGGATAAATGGAGGAGTGGAAGGAGAGTGTGTGTGTTTGTGTGTGTGTGTGTTGGTCTGGGGGGGGGGGGGGGGGGGCAGGACTGGTTCTCGGGGTGTGTGGCTGGGCGCTGGGGTGTGGGGCTGGCCTCTGGTGGTGGCCGTCTGGGCGGGCCGGGTCCCCCCGGGTGGCGTGCTGGCCCTCGGCCTGTGGGGGAGGGGGGTGTCCCTGCGCTCCTGGGCCCGGGCCCTCTGCCCCGTCCGTCCCGGGCGGCCGGTGCCCGGGGGGGTCGGGGACTGCTGACCTCGGCCCGCCGGGGCCGGTGCCCTGGGTCCGCGGGGCGGCTCCTGCTGGGGTCTCCTGCTGCTGCCTTCCTGGGCGGGCGAGTGGTCGTCTCTGTGGACCGGTCGGGGTCTGTTGCCTGCGGGGGGGCTGGTGGCTTGGGTCTCGGGACCGCTGGCCTGACTCTGGCCTCTGTTCAAGTGAGGTGGCATCTGCATGATCACTCTGCATGGTCACTCCTTCCTGAACGTCTCCACACAGTCTTTGCGTCGCCGTGTGGCCGAGTTCTCCAACACATCCACACAGGTTTCTCTGCGCGTGTTCTTGAATACAGCAGTTTCACTTATATCTATTATCATATTTTGTTTCTTTTTTTAATTATTTCTGTTCTTATTATTATTATTACTCTTACTCTTATTATTATTATTGTTACTATTATCAACTAGTTGTGTAATGGCCTACTGGCTAGGATGATCGTAGCTATATATGTTGTAAGTAGTATGGATTACATGGTCTTCTGTATGATGTTTCAAGTCCCCACCCGCACTCCCCACACCCTTTCTGTCCCTCTCTCTCCCCTCCCTCTTCTCTCTACTTTCTTTTCTCTCTCTCTCTCTCTGTCCCCTCCGGTCGAGTCCAGCATTAAGAGTCTGATTTAATAAAGTTTTTCATCAAGAGGGACTTTATACATGTAGTATAAATCCCTGCTTGATAGAGTAAAATTGCCCAGCACCAGACAGCAGCCAGACAATCATTCTGTTTGCAACGATGCTGGACAAGACAGGTTAAAAAAACAAAAAAAAAAAAAAAAAAAAAAAAAAAAAAATAAAGTAAAGGAGGACATTTTACCTTTGCATAGTTTTGTCCTTTTTTTCCCTAGTCAGATGCTCCTTTGCTTGTGGCCACCAGGGGCTCATTCTGAAACTTCTCTAGCTCCAAAAGACTTCCACTTATGGCTGGACGACACAGCAAATTTAGGTAACGATCCAATACCAAGTAAATCTAAGGCAATTATTACCGATACCAATACCGATACCAATACTTTTCGCTTGGGGTGGCGTGGCTCAGCAAGGTAGAGCGGTCGTCTCGTAACCTGAGGGTTGCCGGTTTGATCCTCGGCCAAGTTGAGTTCATATCAAAGTGTCCTTGGGCAAGACACCGAACCCCTAATTCCTCCTGATGGGTCGTGGTTGAGCGTCTTGCATGGCAGCTTCCGCCATCAGTGTGTAAATGGGTGAATGTGATGTATAATGTTAAGCGCTTTGGGTATCGTTCCAGGTACAGTAAAGCGCTATATAAATACTTACCATTTAAAATTTTACAATCATTTCATGATTTTGCCTGTAATTATCTATCATTATTATTATTATCATAATCAAACACAGTTTAAAGATTATTGTAAAATAAAACATTTTTTTTTATTAAAGTCAGTGGCAGAACCAAAACAATTGAATTTCAGCTTTTTTTCTTTGTAAACAATATAAAGTAACAGCAACAATGTAAAAAAATAAATAAATAAGAAAAATATCGATCTCATCACAGTGGGATCGATCAATACCAATACTAGCCTTATTGATACTATCGATATTTGGATCAATCTGCCCAGCCCTACTCCCATTCAAAAACCATCACCTTCTGTCATGAAATACTGCGCCATGTTTTTCCCACAAGTCATAATGATTCCATCAGCTATATTCCTTCATTCTAAGTATGCTGGTGTTCCAGTTAACCTGATGATTGGAGCAAAGATTGATTTTAAACATCACTCTCAAGCTCTGGCAGTCTTGTCCAAATAAGGCCAATTATGACTCCACGTTTCAGCATCAGTTAAAAATTTTTAGCTTTAATTTTAAAGTGTGGTGCTATTTCCACCAATGCCACCATCCAAAAAACAAAACAAAGGCTCTGGTTTTACTGGTATGCTCAAACTCCATATTTGCTGAAACTGCAGTACAATTAACGTAGCTGATAACAGCAGCAGCATAAAGAGCGCAAATACACACTGAACTATACACATCCCTAAAAACCTACTTACGGTCAGTGAGATTAATGGTTTTAGATTATCTTCTCCGTCTATCTCATATTAATGCGTTAATGTGCCTGCAGTGAGATATGCCATATCTCTATCACCCTGTCGTCAGAATAGGCTCGCTCCCACGAGCAGTCGGTGAAGCGTCTCCATTGTCTCTCTTGGAAATTACGGGGGGAAGGAATTAAAGAACAAGGTTAATTAAGAAAGAGCTTAAATCACAGCTGCTAATCACTGCAACTTACACACTGAGAATGGTATCTACAGTCACTTTTGTTGAGAGCGAGGAATAGAGATGCAGTTCCACATAAAAGATTAAAACAATAGGTGAGAGGCTCATTAAACTGCTGACAGTACCTTAATTATTCCTCAACAGTAAAGCCAGAAACACATTCAACAAGTCACTCCTCCTCCTCCAACGCAATGTAATTAGAGGTCAAGATGTATGTATGTATGATCATGTATTAGCTGTTGTGTGGAGGTGTGTAAGCATATTGGAGATTGACAACAGTACATGGCCACAATTAGGCAGATCTATGTCTGTGTAATAGATTAAGCTGTTATGGAGGCTTATGTACACACAGCAATTTCATAGTGTTACTCTCCAGGAACACTTGTGCATTTTTTTTTGGGTGAACCCTCTACCTGACCCTAATGTTTCAGGCAAAACATAATTTAAATTTGATATGACATGTTAATAGCAAGAGAAATTACCTTTGTAGGCACAAAGCACACAACAGGACCTTAAAACAAAATATATTTGTGGAACACAGGGGTGTAAAGATGACCTGCAGGCATGTTTGAAAATATAAGAAAAATACTCTAAATCTATGCCTCCTCTGTCTTTTATTCTAGATGACTCACACATCACATCTCCTATATGTGCAAGTTTCTGCCTCAAACCTTTTAATTCTGCTTACATTGCTGCTACAGAGTGTATTCTTGAGTAAGACGCTTGACTTTTTTTATGCTGACCTAAATGTACTTCACTTCATCTGGATCTCATTGCTGCCATCCTGGAACAAAAAGCCATCATGCAGGTGGAAGACAAGGAATGTTTGGGAAGAAAACCCACAGCCTCATTCCTCCTCTGTTCTCAAGATGGGCAGGGTCCTGCTGCACCAGCTGCTCCAGAAACCCCCAGTGTGGGAAAGTCTCTCCTCGTCTAATGGAAGACAAACACCTCAGAGAGCGTTGAAGATAGCATGAAAACGATTAAAGCGTGACCCAGATTCTGTTGTGTCTCTGGCCTTTCACTGCTGTTGACAAATACAGGAGGGGACCTTGCTAATGAAAACACTGAAGAAACACTGGATGCTAATGAAGACAAACAACCTCATCCCAAGGTGCAGCTGGCAATGGCTTTGACACGAAGCGAGGAAGGTGATAGTCAATAGAGCCACTCTGTTAAAGCTTCATGATGTTTCCTTGCCAAGAAAAAAAAAATTAAACACATCAGTAATTTTTGCATGCTAAAATGTATCTTGTAGTTTAATGAATATAATTGGAAGGCAGCACTTTATAACATTTTTATGTTCTGAGGCTATCATGGACATTTTATGACATTTCTGCAGGTGGCATTTGCTTTCCACAAAAAGCCTTAAATCATCCTGTTCTTTTACTGATAATGCAATTCCTCTAAAAGGCTTTTATGACATTTCTATGTATTCATTAGTGTCAAGGCTCAAAATGACATTGCTTTTAATAACATAAAATTCATAGTCAATACAAGATCCATCTTTCATTATAGGCTGTATCTCATTTGTTGGTTGCATTTGACCCCGTTTATGTATACCGTAATTACAGCACAGTTCAGCAAGAGCAGAGCTTTTTCCTGCATGATTTTGTCTCTGTCAGTATTTATTTGTCTTTAGAGAGATAAACTGCAAAAAGATTTATAATTTTTCCTAAATGCATGGCTTTCATCTACTAGCCTTTGCTCTAGCTTAGCACTCTGCAGTTCAACACTACTAAATGACCTGTATTTGAGAGCTAATAGACCAATTTTGTTTGTAGTTTGTTGCATTTGGTGAGACTCACTCCTTAACTGTTGGGAGAGAATAAAGAAGAGAAAGAATAGAAATATAAAAAGAGCAAAAGCCCCTTGATGTTTGTCTGTGTTGTAGCAGTGTGTGATGGGACTCTTGGGAGAAACTCTCACATCTCAGCAGGAAAGTCATCCTACACCCTTAATAGTTGCAGACCTATGTTTGTGCTCTGTTGGATTAGCATCAGTTAAGGCCATGGATGATATTCAGTTGATCACACTATTGCTTTATGAATTGTTGAGCCCTCAGCCCTGTTATGTGTAGGATGTAGAATTTAACATCATCTTAGATAAGGAATCACTCACTTTTCCCCTTCATCCCCTTTAAGCCCCCCCCTGGAGTTTATTCCTCTGGGAACTTTTTTTTAAATACTCATCTCTTTAAAGATGTCAGTCCTTCCTCTTTGATATATATCTCATCCATATCTTTCTTTACTATCTGGTCTGATCTGATGCTTTCTTGCCCTGTCTTTATGATGTAGGTATGTCCAAACGGACACTATGAAGGCCTTTGGCTTTGTAAAAATAAAGAGCACTTTATACCTGCTATACACATGCAATCTCCCTGATTTGTGAGATGTAGGCTGCTGATGTTGATTTTTTCAAAGAAAGAAATGTGTGTAATCAAAATACATAAAATGTAGATTTAAGTAGACATAGTGGTACACAGGCAGAGCAGCACCAGTCATGAAGGATTCATTAAGTAAATATTCCAGCAGTCTAGCAAAGAATCAAGGGAGCTCATTCCGCTGTGTTTCTACTAACCCTGATGCCATGCGTGCCTGGAATTAACAATAGTGTATTTAAAGAGGCATCCAGTAGGGGGCACTGATATAATACAGGACCCTGCCAATCTGTTATGCCTGGCTGGCCCACAGAGATGTTTGCAGTAATTTAGTTCCACTGCCAATATATAAATAGGAATTCTGCTGTTAGCACAAAAGAGTGCAGGGTGGGGAGGGGGGATGTATACTGCAGAATGAATGTGAATTGCTCCCCTGCTCCCATTTCAACATCAAAGTAATCAAGGAAAACAAGCTTTTTTAATCGAAAGTATGCAATTAGAATAAAGCAGAACTGTCCTGGCAGTACACACTGCCAGGATGAAGAGATTAAATGGGTAAGGAGAGAGTAGAAGCACAATCAGTGCAGCAGCAGATATCGGACTGCAGTCAGAACACATAATGTAGCACCTTTCATTTCTGTCCTTTACTGTAATGCCAAGAATTGACTCAGTTCGGGAGGCTTCAAGGGCAGATGAAATGCCAGTCATTTGAGACAGCAGAGATCATTTGATAGAAAAAGCAGCTAATAAAAAAGGCATGTTTTTGTTCTTGTCACATTAAGATACATGAGATTTTGCAAGACCTAATTTTTCTTCAGGATCATTGAGTTACCACTTATACTTCATCTACATGAGGAATTAAGCAGGGGGGAGATGAGGGTGCATATTACAGGGACATGTCAAAGAGCATGGCAAATAGCCGGTTACAATATAACACTAATTTGTTCCTGTGGCATTAATGCATTTTGCAACTCTAACCTCTCTCTCTTTCAACACACACACGCAAACTCAAAAGTATCTATAGGCATAACCCATGCTGTTCTGTCCTACGCAGTGTCAAAACAATGATAAACATTTGGCCGCTATAGGAGCGCTCTGGAAACCAGCCAAGCTGAATGGGCTGTTTTGTTTCACTGAACAATAGCTCTGCTAAAAGTACTTAACAGCTGTGCTATGCTCTGGGCTCCCCACAGACTCACAACAGCACAGCATTCTGAAAGTGTTGCTTTATGCAGTTGTTCATTTCTTTACCCTTCTGGGAACTACAATATGTAGTCAAATTTAGTGTAATGCATAAAAGAAGAGGAGCAAGCGCTCCCTTTTGAAGCACATGCTGTACCCTTTTCTGTCAGGACTGTTAGCAACTGAAATATGCCCTCTTTTAAAAGGTATTATTAGAGTATTTTGGTATGAGGTGCTTCATTTCCTGTCAGTGCCAGTGATAGCTTCATTAGCTGAGAGAAGCACTTTCACCCCATGTTGGAAACATTTTAAAGCTTCTCTGCCAGCTATACATAGAGCCTCAACGCCCCTCAACACAGATGTAGCCAGTCTGTATTTTGCATGTTTTAAACCTTCCTTTATCCTTAGTTATTTATTTACTTTTCCTCTTTTAAACGTACAACTGCTGAAAGCCATATATGATAAGATAACATAGTTAGATGTGATATATTTTTCTCTGGACAGATGAACATAGTAACTTCAGGCAAACCAGTAACTGAGGTGCTCACTGTGTACAGGTCAGCTTCTCTCTCTGCAGGACGAGACCTAACTGCTGTCATTTTAGATCGATTCTTCCCTGAATCCCAGTGTAATAAACACTTGAAAGCATCTGTGGTTCGGTGATGTGTGAATGTAATGATGGTCTGTCACATGACTGACAAATAATGTTCCTGCCATATCTTCTTTTCTGATTCAGATTACCCCTATACATCTCCAGCTTATTGTAAACATGTGGACCATTACTTTCCCTCAGTAATGATACACAGAATAAGTATTAAAATGCAGAATCAATCCTTGCAGTATCTTTTTTTTACAAGCTATTTTTTGGAGTGGGAAAGTGCACAAGTCAGATTATTAAATCACAGTTAATTTGAAGTGCACGGCTTTTGTTTTTGTGTCTATTTCATTGTCCTTTCTTTGTGGCTGAATGTTGTGTTTTTATCTCAGCCGACATGTTCTTTTATGCTGCGCTAGCTGTCAATCACCTGACACTTGCGGGATGAAAAGCAAGTCTCTGCCACAAAATAATACCTCAAAAAATAACAACAATAATAATATGTCAACATGTCACCTTGCAAACTTGTCACACAGATGTCTTTTTCTTCTTCAGACTGTTTTTTGTTTAAGACGACAGTTAATTTTCAGTTTTACACAATGATGCTTGTCTTTTGACAACAATAGCGCCAAAGGACAAACGTCACATAAACAGCAAATGCAACATTTTATGAAATAGAAACCTAAACAAAGACCATTGCAAATAGGCTGTGACTTTAGATGACAACACCATTATTAACAGTATATATATATATATATATATATATATATATATATATATATATATATATATATATAAGGGTGTGAAACACACAACTTAGCAACAACTGTGGCTGAACTTGTATATTGTGTGTAGAATCATGCAAAGATAAACACAGATGAATATTTGCACAAATTCATCGTTCATCTTCTTGGACACTCTGCCAGTTCTTTGTCAGATCTTGTTATATTTGAGACTACTGTTGTTGTTGCACTGTAAAAATTTGATTGTAAATCTGCAGTAATTAAGGCAAAACACAGCAGACAAAAATTTAGGTTTTTATCACCTTGTCATTTGTTAGGTGTTTCTTTTCCTTCCTCAACATGTCTTCTTTCAGACTAGTTGAAAGAAAATGTCACAAATACACATTTAGGGTGTTTATTCTGGATCCTTTGTCTCTATGTGCATCCAAATCTTCTAAAAAAATCACCCAAGGTTTGCCTTTATACGCAGAATCGTGTAAAAACTGGCTTTTACACATGCCACAGTAGTTGTCTGCACCATGACATGTTTGGTATCATTTGAAAGCTCTTTTTTTTCCAGAGCAATTGGCTCACATTGGTTGAATTTAAGACAATGTCATTGGTTTGTATTTGTCATGTAAGAGGACACAGGACAACACAAACACTGAGATCAGCTGATGGAACATCCACAAGCACATTACTGTGGAAGCTGTCACTCAGGAGTGTGGGGACAGCTGATCAGGCTGCAACACAGCAGTCGCTCATAGCTCATGTTGCGCATTTGAATGAACCGATCAGCGAGTTAATTTGTCCCAGTTGTGCAAGGACAGGACTCAGAGTGGAGATCGATCCACAGAGTGGTGGATTTTGCAGCAGTTTGCTTCTGAAATGATGTCTCCATGAAGCAGATCATTACAGAATAACTGTATACATGTCTGCTTTCCTTTCCTCCCCTCCCCTTTTCAAGGATACATCAAGACATGTTAACATCTTTGACATCAATGTGTGCATGGTTCTTTTGACCCATGAATGTGAATTGGGGTATGCAGCCCTCAAAAAATGGGAAAAGCTTTGGAAATCCCTGCACTTCACCTAAAACCTACCAGAAACATGACAGGACAATATGAGGAGGTACATCTCTTCATCTTTGAAGTGTTAGTTAAATATTCTACATTATTATTTATATGAATTTGATTGGATCTGGTGTTTGCATACATTGTTTTCTAACATTTAATATGTTAGAAATGCTTTCGATACAAATGTCTAAAGGCAGTTTTGTCAGAAGGTCTGACAAAAATTATGCAAAAGGCCCCAAAACTGTGTGTATCAAATATAATACACACGGGATTATAGGGTTAAGAAGCAGTCCTTTGTGTTCCTTGCTTTGCACCATCTCACAAACTGACTGACTAGTTTTCTGTACTCTGCTTCTTGTCCATCACATTGTCCATATACACCCCACAACTGCAGGGCAATCAGAGTATTTCTGCAGAGTGTAAGTCTGAGGTGTCCAGTGTGAAGAGAAATGGTGAGAGTACAGTCCCTTGTGGTGCTCCAGTGCTGCTGACCACCATCTCAGATACACAACCTTTCAGTCTCACAAACTGTGGTCTGATTGTTAGGTAGTCATAAATCCAGGTGTTGGTGGAATTATCCACCTGGAATTTATTAAACTTTATACATAACAGAGCAGCTGAATTGTATTAAAACCGTTTGAGAAATCAAAGAGCATGATCCTCTAAAGTGCTGTCTGATTGGTCCAGATGAGAGTGGGCTTTCTGAAGCAGGTAGATGATGATGTCTTCAACCCCGAGTCTGTTAAAATATGCAAACTGTGTTCATTGTTGATCGATGTTCTAAATTAAACCTACTGAAGAACACGTTCAGCTCATCAGCTTTGTCCAGACTTCTGTTAGTCTGATCCCTCTTTAAACTTATATTCGCCAGTATTTAGCCCACATTCTCCAGCTTTAGTGAAGTTTAATATTCTGTTAGTGGACTAGTGAATATCACCTTCCACATTTATTGTTTTGAATTGTGGAATTGTGTTAATCTCTTCTTTGACATATGCCATTGGTTCTGATTTTGTTTGTTGATGTTTTGATGTGATGTCTTACATGTGTGTGTTCTGGCTGCAAAATCAATTTCCCTCTGGGGACAATAAAGGATTTGAATTGAATTGAATTGAATTGAATTGAATTGAATTGAATTGAATTGAATTGAATTGAATTGAATTGACCCAGCAAGCTGTTTTCTTCCATGATGCTTCTCTTACTTAGCAGCAGTAGCAATGTTCCCTTTTTACAAAATACCTCTTCGTATTGCTCATAGGCGTCAATAAGAACCTCTCGCTCCCATCGGGTAAAAATAACTAGTTTTTGTCAGTGGTTGTCATGGTGAATCCCTGTGTCTGTGCTCTGTTAATGATGGCTTTTATTTTTTTGTGATTCCCAACTCTGGGTAAAGATACCCAGAGTTAACCCAGAGATTCGTTTAAGACTCGGAGTTAGTTGAACCTCCTTTCTGGAACAGGCCTCAAAACAGCAACTGAGAAACAAACAAAAACTGCAAAATCAAAACCCCTGAACCTTCACAATATGATGGTCTCAATTTAGCCTCTCACAAAGACCTGTGGTTTAAAACACAGCAATTAGCTGCCATTTTTTTATGGCTTTGTGACTTTGTGGCTTGTTGAGTGATGGACGTCTGCTCCGATGTGGAAACTTTTGTATGAAGCGTATTTCCCTCATGCTGCTTGTAGGGGGTGCACTTTTTGAGACAGCAGGAGTTGAATATAAGGTATGAACAAATGACAGATATGACCATTTCAACTAGAAAGCTTATTCCTCTCACATAGAGAAAGCTTTATGAAGAGAAACTGCGTTGATTTATGTTGATTTTATTTCTTATAAATCTAAAACATTACCTCACTTAGTATGTATAGCTTTAAGATTGAATGTACTCTTCTATCTCAGCATCAACTCATAAATTTCACCTATTCATTTAACACTTTTTTCTTCCCTTTTGTTTCTTTCGTTCCACAGCTTGTGGTTTTTCAGTCACATGTAGAAAAGTTTCTAAATATAGCTTAAATATGTGATTGACAAGGACATTAATTATTTTGCTTGACTTGAGAAGAAGTGCTGACAGCTGAAGTGCTGAGAAGTGCAGTAAAATGAATATTTTGTTCCACAATGCCTGACGAGAACCCAGCTATTGCTTGTCAAATGCAAATCTGTGGTGGTCAGTATTCTTTTGCTGCTGGAAGACCATAAACTGCAGATACTTGAAGGGCAAAATATCCAAAAGAATCTGTGTTCTTCTTCTTCAAAACAAACAATAACATCTGGCTATTTCAGTTTGTTTCAGTTGTAAGTTAACCTGTTTACAATGCAGTATTTTTAAACAGAGAAACACATAAAAAAATTAGCCTGCTGCGTATTATACCCAGGCTTTGACATGGAGTCCAACATGTCACCCTTCAACAAGAAAGCCCAACCTCAAACACAAAAGTACAAAAAATACAAACCTCAAGTGTTTAAGTTTACAAAATCAACAAATTTGTAAACTTAGTATGTCTCATCTTTGTTGTTTTCATACTTCTACATCTAGTCCAAGTATCCATCCAAGTATCTAGTACATCCAAAGAAACATGCTTTTGGTAGATTCTTCTGACAAATTAATCGTTTCTCTTATTAAAATCAGATATAAAAAAAAGATTGAGCTTTTCCTCAGTCAGTATACCAATAAGCAGGTAAAACAAAGCAACTTCACACACCACTCTGTGTGTTTTCACACCTCAGCCCACTTTCTTGTATGCACCAGTCGTCCCCTTTACTCCCAGAGCAGGGAGACCTCATTAAGGCAGGTTAAGGCAACCCACTAATGGCTCCTCTCAGTGCTAATAACATGGGGTCACCTAATATTACACACTGCTTTGTTCAGTTCACCAAGCTATTTATCGTGTATTATTAACAGCAAGGTATTGTGAAATCGCAGCTGTAATCTTAGTAATGCTCTCATGGGTTAGGTTAAAACAAGCACCTAGCGGGTGACTTACTGCGGGCAGCAGAGAAGAAGCTCCCTCCACCTAATGAATATTTCAATACCAAAGCAGTATGAAGACCTGAGACGCTGCTTCTTCTGTCTTTCAGCTTTGTTCCAAAAATGTAAAAAGAAAATGGATTTACATGCATGTTTGTTTTTGTCTTTTTTATTTGTTTTATTGCAAGTGTTTGGCAAATAATGGCATTCAGACACTTGTAATGAATGTAGGGGTGAATTAATGGAAACCCTGTAAAGGGTGGAATATTTTTACATCTCAACATTACAGACATTTGTGTAGAAAATAATATCTATCACATTTTTTGGTGGAATATGCAAAAGATAAGCCCAAAGAATATTTATTCAGAACAAACAGTTGTTTCGCTGCCTCCCAAGCCAATTCGCTTCTTACTCTCATCTTTATTTCAAAAGCTCACGTCCTACATTTGTCTGAATAAGGAAAAGGTTTGTCTCAAATGTGCAGATTTCAGTTTTCTTCTTCCTCAATCTTCCAAATATTCAGAGGCCAAAGGCCAATACTCAGCATCTCTTCAGAATATGAAGCATGCAGTCACATCACATGCAGACCCTTTCTAGAATTTGAGAATCTTGCCTTGGTCATTGTAATGGACAACATTGCATTGCCAAGCAGAGAAGCTGATGTGATTTAACATAATTTGAATAATAGCATTCATGGAAATGTGCAAGGGTGATGAAATTTTAATGGAGCTGAGGATAACACAACTGCTCCTCAATTACAATAGTTTTCTTCCAGACTCTGAGGAAGCAGTCGTAACATGGCTTATTTCATTACTGTCCTATCAGTGGTTTTATTGAACTCACTTAATTACTATAGATATCCTTATTGTTGCAGAGTAAGAAAAATCTGCAAACCCCCTTTTTCTACCTAAAAGACAGTTCTGTCAGCTCAAACACTGTTTCACACTGCTGCTTGTTAAATCTAGAAATTATTTCAGCTATTGCCTGCTGTGCAGATCAGTAACATATTCACTGAATACAATCTGCATGATAAAACTTAGATCATAGAGGGGATGTTGTGCTGGTTAGCACAACAGCACTAATGCACATTCAACAAATGTTCAGTCATTCTGCACTTGAAATGATTTTCACTGTTCACATGAAAATAAGCAACAAGGGCAACAAGGAAGACATAAAAAGCAACCCAGTTTTTTTTTTCTTTAAAAAAGGTTCTCATTTTGACATCATGGGCTCACATGTTTGTAATTATTTTTAACTCTGTGATGAGTGTAATTTGCAGATGCCGCCCCAGCCGTCAAGTGCAGATGTGGGATTATGGTTGAGTTACATAACTGGGTACTTTCAGCCAAGCAGTTTTATTGATTTAAAACATTTTACAGCAGTGCAGATGATAAATACTTATAAAACTAACCAAGCTGACCTTTATCCCTCTTCTGCCACACATGTGAAGGAGTTGATTATATTTCCTTTTCACATTTTTCAGACTTTATAAATTTCTTTTAGTCACTAACTTACGAAGATGCTGGACTATTTGAAATTTGTAATTTCAGAGGTTTACTGACACTCAAATGTTTATGTAGACTAGTAATGGAAACTCATTTCTAAGGTTTGGCTTGAGTCATAATAGGAGCAGTGTGTATAGAACTTTGCAAAAGTCTTGGGCCACCTCTGTCTTCTTTATGTTTTGCTTTTAAGGAGCCAGGGTTTATGAAAGTCTTTTTTAAGTTTTTCTTTGGTAATTAGCTGGGTTTTTTTTCCTTTTTATCCAACTTATTTTCATGCAATCCTTGCACCTGAGCATTTTCTGAGTAATTTGTTTTTGCTTGTTAAGCCACTTAACACTCTTTAAACAACAATCTTTAAAGGATGAAAAAGGTACTAGCAGCCTGTCCTAAAGACACATAATTTGTTCCTGTTTCTTGGCAGAGAATGGCAGAGATAACACAGTGTGACAGGCTTAAAATAGTATTTTTGCAACAACAAATCTCAAAAAGCTGTTAGGAGAAAAACTTGACATATCTTGGCATGCAGTGTTCTTAGATTTCTCTTTTTTTGGAGACTGGACCACTAAAGGAAAAAAAAAATAAAAAAATAAAAAAAATGGTGGGCTTTCAGAACAATCTACAACAAATTAGTCTCTGAAAGGGATGTTCTTCAGAAACAGAAAAAAAGAACAGCTGACACAGGACCTGAGAGATGCGTCTAGTTCTTTAGTTTATCCATCTACCGTTCAGGAGGTTTAATCAGAAATGGTCTCCATGGACAGTGGCTGTCAAGGAATGATTCTTAGCGAGTGAAAACAAGTAGAAAAAGCTGAGTTATGACAAATGACACAGTAACTGGACCAAAAAAGGGTGGCAATGAGTCTCATGGATTGATGAATCCTCCCCTCCTGAGCTTGAACCTCAACATTACTGAAGCAGTGTGGAATCTTCTTGACAGACAATTGAGGAGAAAGCAGCACTTTACAATGTCCTTCAAAAAGCCTGGAAAACTGTTCCTGAAGACTACAAGAAATTACAAGAAAGCTTGTCTAAAAGGTTCAGCCTGTGTTACAGAATAAAGTTGTTCACACCAAACACCGACTCTCAAACTCTTTTTTTGTTTGTGTTGAATATTATGTTTTCAGCCGTGCCTGCATCTGTTTATGTAATCTTTGCAATATCTAAAGAAACTGAGGTGAGGTGCACAGTAATGTTTGTGACATCTTTCAATGAAACTGAAGACCTCCTGCCTCAGCCATTACTTCCATGTTTATAGGCAACTCTGCTGTGACTGTTACAAATACAAATGTAGAAAGTCAGCGGACTCAAACTCTGATATCAGCAGTGTTAACCTTTTATATTCTCTCATGAGGCTGGTTTGACTCAGTCTTCTCCAAAATGCATTATTCAAACACAAACACTTTGGATGTTTTTCCAGGGTTTTTTAAGGATATGTCAACTGCTTAACTCTAGTTATTGTGGCAATCTTCCTTCTTGAGTCTTTGAATCCCTTTTCTCCCAAACTGATGGATTGTAGACATGCCTGGAGAGACGGGCCTTTTCACAGACCTATACCTCCAGATTGTCCATTTGCATGTCCTGCAGCTGCTCCACACACACACACCAGATTTAATGACTTGGAAGGTGCAAAACCAGGCAAAACAACACCAACGTACAATTTCTTTTTGCATGTTTTGGGGTGAACTGCAATGCACAAGGGCAGCAAAAGAGAAAAAGTAAAACTTAAATTAGAATTGTTTTCTGGGTTACTATTTGCAACACTTTTATAAAACTTTTACAAAGAAGATCTCCTTATACTATTTTTATCAGATACCAAGAGCTGATTCGTTACTCAGATGTCTTATTTGAATTCTGCCATCCCCTCAGAGCATCAGGAACTTTTCAACCTTGCCTGTTGATGTGTGGCATTCAGCTCTTTTCTGTAACACCATCATCACTTCAATCGGTAGACACTGACTACAAAGCCTCAATTCCCTCTGTCTTCACTTCCATAGAGATACTACATCAATTAGGCCGCCATTTGCTGACATTCTCTTCAAAGTGGCAAAATTAGTTGGTTTTTATTTTTCACATCAGAGGTTATTATTCTTTTGTTTCTTCTTTTAAATCAGTGTCTACCCTCAGGATGTGTGAGCACTCTCATTCATTTCTCTGTACCCACAGTCAGCCTTCTCTGAACTCTGCCACAGCGGAAATGGCAATGCAAAACAAAGACAACAAGGAGTGTGCTGCCACTCCAATGGTATGAAATGGTTTATCATCTTTCATTCTGTTGTATATGACTGATTTTCCTTTTGTTTCTTTTCTGACGTGACATGCTAGAAGGGCAACATTTAAAGGCAGCACCTTGTAGTTTCATTTGGGGAACACATCTCTACACAGGAGCACAGACATGCATGGAAGATTGGGATTTAAAAATGAATGGTCTTGGTACATTATATATAATAATGTTTTAAATATAAGATCTCCTTTTTGCTCCGCTGAGACTGCTGTCTGTATGGCCCCCGGTTTATCAGAAATGATTGATTTTGGTTAGATTTTATAGTGAGAATAAAGCGAACGAAGGAGGAAAAAACTGATACAAAATAAATTAATTTGCCCACAATGTGAAAGATAAGCACACAAACTCTGCTGACTTCATGTCACATGAAGCAGATTAATGCTGATGAGCATTCACACAATTCCTTCCGGCGTGTGCAAGACATTTAAACTCTGATCGCAGCTATACACCAATGTTTGCTGAAGACATGACAAAAACTCAGCTAAACATGATCTATTTATACAAAGTAATTACAAGAGAGTCTATGAAGCTGGGGAAATATGAAGCTCACACGGCTATTTCCTCCATTTGCCTTGGCTTTGCCTTTTATTTGAAGGCAAACATGTCTATTTAAAAGGATGTACACAGTATTCAACTGATCTCTTTGTGTATGTGTGAGTAGGTGACTGTATACATTGGTCACACAGTAATGTATGTGAGTGTGCTGCATTTCTTATGTGCTTAAGGAGAATGGATTTTTCTTGAAGTGAAAGAAAATGAAAGAAATCCCCGGCAGGGACATGTTCCTAGTCTCATATTTTAATCTGAACTTGTGTGATTGGTCACTTGATTGTTGAGTTATCAGTCACTGTTTACCCAATAAGGTACAGTGTGTGCTGTGAGGTGTTTCTATCACAATTTAATGAAGAGAACTCAGACTATCTACCTGGAAATAATTGCCTCCAAACACCCTGTTGAGCTGCCCAATGTCATTGCCCCAGTACCCCCCCAACCCACCCCCACCTCCCCTACACAGCATTAAAAAAGCATAAAAAAAAGATAAACAGCTTGAAGGCCAGGTGCAAACAGCCTTTGAAGTTTAGTGTCTATCTAATTAAAGTATTGGAAAACTTCAATCTAAAGGTACTTTGCAAACAGTATTGAAGCAATTACCACAATCCTGCTTTTTTTTTCAAATCATTCAGTTATGCCACAGATGCAGCTCTTGGTTTTCCCATCGATTCTGTCTACAAGAGAACTAATTATGTTTCTCCTCTTATACTTACATTCAACTTTATCAGGAAGTTTATTTCTCTCAATTTACAGCACTACCATAAAAAACAGCCTAATTTTATCTGTTCTTCAGATTCTAAACCCTTTATTCATTAAAATGTTATTGTAGACTTGAATCACAATTCACATGCTAATAATAAGCATATAAGTCATTTCATGTGGCTCTCATACCAGCGATTACAAATGCTGTGTAACTCCTGTATCACCCCAGTCTTTATGTGTTTCTGGCTCCCCTGAAAGGCAGAGGAGCTCCCTTAAAGACATTCAGCTGATAGTTTAAAAACAGTCCACTTTCAGGTTATATTTAATTTTTCAATAAGGTTTCTGATGTTTCCCCAAAAGAATAGCATTCATTTGTCATTGTTGTGTGTTTATTTATCCATTCAGTTAATTAAATCTTCCAAACGACGCAGGTAATCCATTCTGTTTCCTCCAGCACTGTGGATGGCAGCATCATGCTTCCTTTCGTGGTTGTTAAAAGAACTTTCCTTCCTGTTTCTGACTAAACAAGCTGCATACAGTTATAGCAGAGGGTTTTTTGGGTAGGAACCATATTTTTGACCTTGCTATGTGCACTAATATATATACATGTGGATGTGACTTGCGAAGTCGCGGTGCACTACACAAAATAACAGCTCAATAAATTGCCACACTGCTATGTTTTGGACATATCAGTAATACAAACACCTTTACTTTTCCAAACTTTTCCTGGTGTATTTTAACAGCTCAAGATTAACTCACGTTAGCAAGTTCTCCTCATATAAGTAAATACTATAAGGTGAAATCAATTAAAAAATATAAAAAGATGTAATGTTGTAGAAGAGCAGAATTTCAAATGATTTTGTTTGACAGTTAAGGGAGGGAAAAGAAAAGGACCCCCACGGAGTCTAGATTCTGGAGGTGGCTGAGCAGAGATAGGAGGCTCCCATGGGAAAAGAAAGAGGTGCAGATGGGGAGGAGATGGGTTAGTGATTTTTAAGAATTGGGACTTGACTGTTTGGGTTGAAATGTAGCAGATGACTGGACCAGAGTCATGACGACAGAATAGAAAATAAGGTTAGAGTAGGAAAATAAAAGTTGTAAGAGCAAAAGCCATAACTGCAGACCTCAGTGACCTGAAGTAACACAGGATGAAAAGCCCAAACTAGCAAAGCAGACATAACAAAACAGACTTTTTCTTTGTGAGCTTTAATGAATATTTATCTATGAATATGAAAAGAAAAAATAAGATAATTTGAATTCACTACACTTAATCAGGAGGAGAGCATGCCTTCCATCCTTTCATCACAAACCATTTACTCCTTCATAATTTTCATATAAAACTTGACCTTTATGGAAACAGGTTTAAAACTAAACTTCGGCTTCAACATATACATATTAATAGCATTCTTAAGGTCAAGAAAGGATGAGGCTTCTGCAGAAATGCTACAGTGAAGTTCAAATAAAACTACTGAAACATGTGTAAACTCTGGAAAAATTTGGGCTTTGCTAATGGAAGTCAAAGGCTATATAAAAGTGTTCTTTCCTGCAATGAAATGATTACCTTCTAACTTGACTGGCTATAAACTTGCGGTGATTTTATTGGACATTATGCAATACATTATTTCTAAAGTGAAAGGGCCGCTGCAAACGACTAAACCAACATCAGATGGTGATAAGCATATTTAACAACAGATGACGTTGGAGCTGATGTACAGTATGTCTTGCACACCAAACTCCGATTCTTTGCCTTATGATTGAATCATAAATCATTACTATAACAATTAATTACAGTGATGTGTCTGACAACATGGAATGATTCCATGTAATTAGTATTTTTTTGGGCAGTCCAATCTTAATTTGCGAACATGAACAGGAAATTGCTTTCAAAGTAAAGGAGTGAGGGCTAAGGAGTTAATCACAGAGCCACGCAAACACTAAAGCTCCAAATTTAATAATATATCACTGCAGAAACAGCGTCAGTACACATCTGTAATGCAATGAATTATTCAATGCTTCATGGCATACATTTTTATCAACTCCACAGGAGTGATGAAACTCTGTCCCTGGAGAGGACCCAGTGTAAATCACTATCTAACCTGTTGCTGCAAACTTTTCTCAGAGTTTTCAGAGAGTTTTCAGTAAAGATCATTGTATTCACATTTTTTTAATTCTAGAATATTTGACTAAATCCTTGTATATTTACATTATTATTGGGGCAGTCAAATGATTAACTTTTTAAATCAGATTAATCACAGTTTACAGATGATTTAATCATGATAAATCATGGTTAATCACCTTTCGTGACTATGAAATATGCCTGTTTTTACTGTATTTTATCAACAGAAAGAGCCCATGCTCACTTAGATTTTTCTTTGCTGTTTATATTAGGCAATCGCTTGAAATTGCAATTACTTCTTATCAATATTACATAAAATCAAGACCTTAAAAATATGTATCTCATTTGTGATCTCCTTTTCCTGGCCAGTGCTCCTACAAGGGCTGGGTTTAAAAAAAATGATTTATCGATCTGAATCGATTCAAATGAAATAAATCCAGTTTTGATTCATAAAACTTGGAGATAAAATTTTTTATGTTCTCTTTTCCAGTAACATGACCCTATTCTCGCATGACTTACCAAGGCTCCAAAATCAGCTTCTCTTCCCGAGATAATGTCAAGTTCAGATGTTTTCATTCACCGGTGTGGATTACATTCACCTATAAAGTCTTTTGCAGTGTATTACCGTTCACATTAACAGCTAACGCTAAGACCACATGCTCTCATATTAGCTGCCAATGCTAAGACTGCAGGCGCCGCCACATTCCACAACAGGAAGTGATGTCATCACACACGCATGTACTTCAAAATAAATCCGATATGGTCATTTTAAGTAATTTTCCCTTTAGAGCAGGTTTTGAACAAGCTGAATCTATGCCACTGTAGGAATTTCCGAGTCATATTATGGCTTTAAATGGATCCAATATTCTTTGTAGGTTTTATTAACATATTTTCTTTTTCCATCACAGCATCTCTGCCTCAGAATCTGTGTAAACATTGCATTGTTATATTTTAGTATGTAGATGTGTCAGATCAGATTATTACAGTGATCGCTTTATTCCCAGATAACTGATTTTCTGAGAATGACTAATATTTGAGAAAAAGTAGGTGGTGTCACACAATTAGCTGTAAATGAATCGATATTGAATCAAATCTAATTTAATCGAAATTGAATCAAAATAGGCTGCTGTGAATCGAATTGAATCAATTCAGAAAATTAGTAACGATACCCAGTCCTAGCCCCTACCTGGCCTCCCCATCACAACTTTTCTAGACCCGCCCCTGCAAAGCTGAACTATAAATCCTTTCTTCCACCTGTCAACTTGTTTGTTAGAGAAAGGTCCTGCTTTGATTTGTATTTTAGAGCCTGTTCATAATTTATTTAACCACATTCGTGGCCCACAAATGACAAGATCTGTGTCTCCAACATCTGCGCAGCACCACGGATTTGGAGAAGACATCCCCTGGCTTCTTTTTGCTGTTTCACTCTCACTAGATATCTAAACCTGATCTATCTTCATAGATGTGTGCATGGCTCTCTGATGAATAATAGATTTTACAGCTGTGTCACCAGCAAAACCTCATTAATACTGAAAAGTTATATGAAATAAAGGCAAACAATATCTAATTGAAACAGGTTATCAACATTTGTCATTCTTCAGCTTCACGTGACAGCAAACATGGGTCTGATTGACATGAGACTCTTAAACTTAGCTGCTAGCACATCCAAGAACAATACTTTTGGATTAATATTTGCCAGTAAGAACCATGAACCGCTAGTTTCCTCCTTCTCAGCTGAATGGTAAACAAATGCAACAAGAGGCGGTGCTAGTGACAGAAAAGCCGATCAGCTGATTACCAACATCCGTCATGATTCACAACAGGAGAGGGAGGGGGAAAAGGAGGAGGAGGCGGCTGCGCAGGGTTGACACAAAGATCAGCAACGATCAAGGGTGCTGAACCCTCTCACCAGGAAAAGTGTGGGTGCTAAAAATCCTCATCTCCCATGGTCGTGACGCCCTCAAATCCACCCACAGAGCCAGCCGACTCACCTTTTTCCATATTGCCTCCAGAAACCTCCATGTCCTGCTATCATTAATGACGGGTGCTGCGTATGCATTAAATGCGCTAAAGATTTTAACACAGTTAATTACATAAATTAGTTACCGCTGTTAACAAGTTATTTTTTACAGCCTTAATTATTTTGTTTTCCAATTATCATCCTTAGATTTTCCTGTGTTTTGTTTTCTATTCTGTGAGTATTTTGGTTTGTTTGACAGCTTCATCGCAGGGCTTTGTGAGCTTTATATAGGCAAAGTTTATCTGAAAACTCTGCGTCTCCTTTTTTCATTTTTGTATCTGCGATGAAATTGGTCTGGTTTTTATATTTTGCAACTCAGCTTTGGTAGTCCATGCAAAGTCCATCTCTTATTATTTGATTTAGATTGTTTTTATTCCATTACTATTACTATTGCTATTACTGTTTTATTAGTTTAAACAAGAGTCAACATAACAAAATACTTAATAAAACCCCACCCACCAATGACAGTCATCTACAAAGTACACGAGAAATAGAAAAGGAAAGAAACAAAAAAACCTCATTATTTCTACATGTTTTTCTGTTTCATGTTTTTTTCCAAGTACATTTACATGTACAAGCACATAGAGATGGCAGGGAGAATATATGGGAACATAATTTAACATAACAACATAAAGAAATGAAGAGCAGGTGAAAACTGCTATGAACAGAAGTCATGGCTATGAGCGAGATTTGGTCTTACTCCAAAAAGATCTTAATTCCCCTCTCATAAGTAAGACCCTTAAATCTTTTTGTAAATAATCTATGAAGGGGGGGGGGGAGATATTCAGAATTAAATTATTCTTGCCTTTTGTGAGCTGTCAGCTGCCAGTTTTTTGTGTAGAGGATATTACAAATCTCTCTGTAACAAAGTAATAGGGTCTAAATCTGGCAGATTTGAGACCACTATGACATCATTTTTCTTTTTCTCTTTTTATCTTAAGAAAACAGCATCTTGTAGCACATAACATTGATAACTGACTAATTCATTGACTGAAACATTTGTTGCCATTTAAAAAAAATTGTGATAATTTTACAACACAACCTGAATCTAACATTTATCTGGCAAACCTTCCAGATATACTCCGTAAAAGTTCTCCCAGAGATGTTTGTCATATCTTTTTGTTGAGGAAACATCCCTCTTGTTAAGTAAGTGGAAGGTGGCGTCACTTCTGGAAGCACAAAGCAGTACCTTGAATACCAACAGGACGCTGCTGGGTCCTTGAAGGAACACAAGCACCAGCAGACAAACACAGCCAATTAGCAGAGGGCCCTCACTCATCAACCATGTGTTCGTATTCGATAAGTGCAAAACATTCATTGCATTAGGTCCAGGCAAACACAAAACCTTTCCCTTGGGTACTTGATTTCCTCCTATTTCCTTATTTATGTCAATTAAAAAGGCTTTATTATGATGCTAACTATGAGACCAGTTTGCTGAAAACCAGGGGAGAAGAGGAGCAAACCAGTTACTGTATTGCACCTTTGTTTCTGCTCATAAGTAGTCTCTACCAGAGCATCTGAACAAAAATCATGCGCTTGGGCTGGCCTCCTTGAACACATTCTGAAGAGGGCAGGAACTGAGAATCGACCCGTTTTTAATGGCTACTCTTTTTGCTTGCTTTGAGTGGCTTGTGTAAAGTGTGTAGATGAATAGAAGTCTCTTTCGCTCCCTGAAGGTGTGCCATTGTGATGGTGGTGGCACAGCTGCTTCTCAGACCTCAGGGAACATCACCTGGCAAACAGGTTGACACAGGATTCTTTCTAGTCCCTTTTACAAAACATATGCCATGTTGTTTAACATTATTTCTGGCTTCATTCAATAGATGCACTTCATTTAATATTGGTCTGGTTTTCAGTTTATATTCTTAAACTGCAGTTGTGTTAAGCACTTTAGGAAAAATAGCATGGTTACTGCATGATGTTATAGGATTCAGAATGTGTGATAACTAACGAAGTGCTGTTTGCTCACACACATTCATGTAAATTTACTGTTAAAGCACAAACTGGAGAGGCTGAACCCCTTCAAAAAGTCCAGTTTTCCTCTATTTTACTTATGAAAAAGACCTATATAACATTAAGCATTTAGACTAAACAAATCTTTAACTGCTGGGCCAGTCACATACCATAAACAGATAATTACATAGTTTAATGTTAGGAAAGCATCTTGTTGTCAAAGTAGTGTGTTGTCAAAAAAAAACACAGCTGTGAAAATACAATGAAGTTTTATAAAAGCAGTAACACTTAAGTTATCATGGAGATTTATTCTTTGAAGCTAGCTTGCTCAAGACTAGGCTAAGAGCCATGCTTAGTTAATACTGCAGTTGCTTACCACTTCCAGTCGGGGGCAACTACCAACAAAGTTCTACAGGGGGATGGAAGGGGCTTGCAAGTTATATTTGTTCAGATTTTGGTAGGGTCACCATCTGCAAGCACAAAATAATTAAGATGCAGTACTGCATGCTATTTGATATTTGTTTGCTTGTGACACAGTTTGAATCAAATTGTGCCTACATGAATTATGTCATTATTTTGTTTACATACAGCTATGTTTGCTTGCTATGAGTGCACACTGACAGGTGACATACAGTTGCACATCTGTCTCTTAATGAGCACGATGCCTGAAGTACAATGATGCAAATCCGTCATCACACAATGAGCATCATGCCTCACTTGACCCTGTAGTTTTGTATAATACTCATACTGTGTTGCACTAATCTGTTGAAATGTGTTTAACATTGTTTGTACAGTTTTCAGAGGCAGTGGCTTTATTGCAGGCAAAGCCAACAGAAGGCATGGCACAAGAGTGCTGACAGGAATATTAAGTGAGGCAAGCTTGAGCAATATAGAATATAAATGAGGTTATTTTACACTGCAGAGCTCTGCAAACCGACGCACAGACTTCTCTCTTTGTAATAAATCATTCCCATTCAGACAGCCTCTACTCTTAGGGCATTGTTTAATATTATCTGCAATAGAGGAGAGAAATAAATTGGTTTACATTGCAAAAAAAGGTGCTGTGGTTGGAACGCATGATATGATGATGAAAGATAGAATATACTTGACTTATTGATGATAATGAACTTGCAGGAGAATCTTGCATGGAGGGTGTCATGTGGGAACAATATTAAGAGGGGAAACTAGAGAGAAATCCCAAGTAAGCAGTAAATGTAGCAGAGTAAGATTTTCTGAAATGGCATTTTAGTCCCTACCCACCGCTTACAATAGAACAACATAAAATGCAATTTATGTCTACACACCAGTCTACAATACTGCTTGTGTGGTGGTGAGATAAATATTTTGTCAGAGATGCTGCAGGCTAAAGATGAAGTGACAATTACTCCCCTCAAGAAATGCCTTTCTGCATCTTTGCTGTTATGTGTATTGCGGCAAAGACAACTTTCAGTGGATCTATTTTTTTCTCTGATTTTGCAGACACAAAAAAGACTGCTGTGTGTGTTTGATATCTGGTATGTAAACGTTTGCTTAAAGAGGTCTGGTTACTCAGATGGAAAGCTGCAATTGAGGAGCAACCCTTTTACTTTGGCCCATCTGCAGCAAGATCCAAGATTTAAAATGAAGGGAAGGCATCACAGGAAAGAAAACAGCCTTTTTTGCACTGCTGACTGTGCTGTCAGATCTCTGAGAACTCCGTAACATTTGGAAATACACCTCCATGTCAAATGTGTTTCAGCAATCTTAAAATGAGTGCATCATACCAAAGCTTTTCCCAGCAGTTACATAAGTGACACAGTTAGTTCACAAAGACGTAAGAACTTCAAAGATGAATGGAAAAACTTCTCACTTTCACTGCTGTATCCTTATTTGACAGTGGTTGATGAACAGAGCTGTGTAGAATCTTCTTACATTTCCCACTCGCCTGGAATTGTGGATGGATGAACATGCAAATTGGGCAATGTGGCATTTCAGTCTACATATCAAATGAATTCAGTGGCTTAAATTATATCTGCAAGACTGGTTATTAACCATTTTTTAAACTGCAGCCCTGAACCTGCAGAACAAATGACCTCATCTGCTGAATATAATGTGGTTTTTGGTGGTACATTTGATTGGCAGAGAAGGTGTGTCAGGGAGAGTGTGATACATGTAATTCTTGTAAGCGATGAGATTCACATCATTCTATGATGGAGAATGAAACTTGCCTTCAAGTGGGTCTTTCTCTTTTGAATTGGATCCAGAATCATTAGGATTTAGAAAACTCTGGCGACAAGACTTGGTAGCTCATTATTCTCCTGTTGTTGCCTCTTCCCATATCTCCTCATGCACAGCATTGCCCTTCAACACCTCTGTGTTCAGAGATAGGGAGGGACTGTGGTCCTCTCCGATAAGATACACAATCAGGATACTCGGTTTAAGATTGGACTGTATGCAGCACTGTAACCGCTCAGAGGATGAAATATGATTTCAGGCTGAGGTTATTCTGGCTTGTTTTATTACATCATTATTTTTCAGAGGGTGCATAAACAGTTGTCAATTAACTTTTACTGGAAAAAAACAGAATAACGGGGACCTTTGAGAAAATCCTGTCCTGATAATGGAGAGACTAAGTTTAATTGTGTTGGATAAGAAAACATATTTTAGAATTTGTGCAAACAGTTTAAGTTTTTGTGAAACTGAGAATACTGTTGCATGTACTCTAGTGTATTTATATATTGCACCAGTTAAATTAAAGTACACTAATAATAGCTTAACTGAACACACATGCTCAATATAAAATGCTTTTTAAAAAACCACTCACATTAATTAAGACAGTGACATTTTAAGTGGTGGTTATTTAGAGTTCCTGAGAACCATAAAATTTTGCCTTCATGGGAAAATGTTTGTAGAGCAACTGGAACTGGCAGCTAGCATCTAAAAAGTTAGCAGCTGCTTGTGCTCTGATGTAAAACACTGACCTTAAGAAATTAAATATCTGGGTTAATTGTACACAATAAATATATCAGTAATACTGGTACAGAAATGTACTGCTAATGCAAAATAAAAAAAGCACAAAATATCTCATAATTCTGAGTTACTGCTTCAAAAATAAAAGGAAAGTCTTGAAACAGAAACTTAGGAAATCTCACCTTAAAAATGATGACTTCACAGCAGTTGTAAACATTTCCAGTAAAAACATCGTGCCATACACTGCTCCAAAGCTTGAACAAATAAACCAACATCTAATAATTTTAAGCATAGTTAGCTCAGGCTGGAACTTTGCTTAATTTACAGGTGAAATATAATCTTGTTGCAGTCATGTAATTCACCACTACATGCAAAAATAACATCTTAAAATGCTGTTTTGAGAACTCTCTGTTTAAAATTCTTTCACAATCAGCATCAAATGGCTCCATTTCTCATGGCAGGCAAAGCTTTGGTACAATATATGACCATATCTCTTGCTAAGGGAGTAAAACCCCCAATTTAGTCTGCAATAAAACCAAGGGGCTTAGAGAAACTGATTCTTTACCAGAACATTAATCATGAAAATTTAATGGATATCAAATATTTAATACAGTCGAATGTACAGCTTGTATTACTATGGCTTTCTCCAAATCGATCATGTAGAGGAAAATCCATAATTAAAATTATGCTAGCAAGGGCAAATCATTAAGATTTCTATTCGCCTTCATGCTTCAGGAAAATGAAATATACACCCTGCCAGTGATTTATAGGCTATTAGTGGCAGAAATAAATTATTACTGTCTCCAATAAAAATGGCTGCTTGATTACATTAGAAAAGAAAATTATGTGAGAATTCTTGTGTAACTGAATCTCAGATGCAGACTGCGTTTTATTAAAATAGTAAAATGGATTGAATTAGAAAAGAAAAATAGTTAGTAGGTCAGGACCTATATTGCAATATCATGTTAAATACAGCTTTTCTCCCTGAAACTGAAATAATACCAAAGATCCCTACATTTAAAATGAGGTTGTTGTTTCTTTCTGGGGTGTATGTTTTCTAAAATGTCGTATCATGACTATACAAATGCAAATTAGCCCATAGATGTTTTTACATATTCATTCTTCAGCCAGGCAAATATATTTGTACATAAATGTAAAAAGGTTTCTCTGTAATCTAGAGTTAGTATGTCACATTTTCTTTTAAAGCAGATCACTTGTAAATATTTGAAACGCTGGCAAAATAAATTTCAACCCTCCTTGCTAGCACAGAGTGAGACTTTGAGCCTGCTGAAAGATATAACAAAAATAATGACTGCAAAAACGTACAGCTCTTAAAGAATTTCCTCTTAAGTTGAGTTAATGGTTTGCTTTGTTGTGTTTGCATGCTGACATCCATCTTGTTTGCACTACTGTTATGGAGACTTAAGAAAGTATAAAATATTATATTTTCCTTACAATAAAATTTAAGTATTAATTCACCAGCAAACCAACTTGCCACATCTCCACCTGTTCCTACATGATGACATCCAGTTTCAATGTTTGCATGTGTTAACTGGGACACAAATGCTTTTTTTCAGGAAGCAGATGATGGGAGGCACCAATCAACAAATCTCCATGCAAGAAATCACTGGTCTGAGAAATCACAATTTTCCACAGCCACAGCAGGTTAACTTACTTTCTTCCTTCAACAAAGCATGTATCATAGGAGAATACTTTTTTTTGGAAGAGAACTTTACTGTGTGTACTGTTTACATCATAAGCTTGGTAGTTTTGCAAGGTAAAGCAGCATCCACTAACATGACCGCGCAAGAGAAAGACAGCAGCATGAAGTTACCATGGATTTATCATAACCCCAGGATTTTGTTAGCTGTGAGTGTTTTTAGTATTTTTTTTACAGTAGCGGAGAAATGTATTTTTTAATAGTAGATGTGCAATTTATTTATTTCCAACCTCAGGTTCTACATTGGAAGTCTCTTGTAATACTCGACTGTAATCCATATAGTTCTTACATTTCCAAATCAGTATACCTGCAAACGTAACAAACAATATGATCACCTGACTGGATTTTTATTTATTTATTTAATGTTTTCAATTACATAGCTAAAATTGTGGTCACCCTCTCCAACAAAGGCTTTCTGTTGTTTTTGCACCTCTCTTCCACAGGGCATTGTTACCAATCCCCTTCAGCCTCGGGAATGTAGAATAGCTGATGTGCAGAAACTGGATGGTGACAAGAACTGACTGGTTCAAATGAACAGTTTTGTTGACAGCAGAAGTGCCAAAAACAATTAAATTTGTACACACCTCAGGAAAAGACTATTAGAACAACCATATACACAGTGAGCTTGTCTACATCTCATCCTCTGTTACTGTGCTTTGGGCTGAGGCCTTTCCCTTTTGGAGGAATTCCTCCATTCATCCACACATACCTCCCCCCTCTATCTTAGCAGCTCTGGTTACTCTTTGATCTGCTTATGCTCTCTTGAAAGGCTGAAACACTTCAAACAGAAATGGCCGTGAGTGGAGCGTGACTTTCATATGAGAAGCTTTTTTTTTTTTTTTTTTCCCTGGCATCTCATTGATTTGATAAAAGAGATCAATATCCTTAAATAATTTAGCAAATCACGTTGCTATGTTTTGGGATCTGAGCATAATTTGCCTCTATGCTTGGAGAGAAGAGTTGCTCAGCCTAATGAGTGTGGACACATCTTTCAGAACATATAGTACAGCGTGGGAGATAGGAATTATAAAATAGGAGTGCTAAGAGCTCATATAGAGAACTTGATCACATTATGAAACATTTACCATCCTAAACCACAAAATCATGCCAGACCATCACAGCTGTGTTTAGCTGGGTGTTTGTGGAGGCTTTGCCATCTGATACAGCACTCCATTACACTTTTTTGGTCAAATAAAACAATGCTTTTGAAGCTCCAATTAAACATAAATGGTTCTTTAACCCTCACATCTCCTGTTCCAAAGTTCAAATAAAGGAGCCACACAAGTCGTTTCCATTAAGTCATGCTTAAAATAAAAAAAGCAGCCAAACGTATCATGTATCCATCAAACATTGGACATGTTGGACCATAAATCCAGATTTCCATTGATCAGATATCCCCTCTCAATCTTTCTAGTTTAGCTTTATTTTCCTATCATTGTGTAGCAGCTCAGCTGCCGCAGTCTGATCCACATCTTCTTTTGACCATCTGATGTTGATGTGTCTGTCGCATGAAATCTGGGATGCATTAATGTTACTGTGTTTCTGATTTCTGAGGTTGATAACTAAGTTTTTCTCTTCAGCAAAGAGAACTTTTCCTTCATAGTTTATGTGACAACATTTGACAAAAATATTTTAATTCTTGAGAATTTAGGGGCTGGCTACGTAAGAGATAATGCCCAACGAGGTTTTCCATTATCATAAATTAATGGACGAGGTGGAGGTGTGAACCGTCCTCCTCGAATCCTGCTTATACCATGGTCACTTATGAAAGAAATAAATATTGAATCAATTATTATTACGTTAATGTTGTTTTTCACCATTAAAATACTTCAAATAAGTTAAGTTAAAGTTTAAGTTAACTTTAAGTTAAAATAAGTTATTCACAAGAAGCAGCTGTTGTCACGTGTTGCCAAGGTAACCGACTCTGACAGAACCTGCAGCTAGGTTGGTCAGCTGTTGTATTAGACCTGATCAGTGGAGGGAAGGGAGATGATTGCCTATGTTATGTGACACAAAGTATCATTTCAGAGGAGGGGTGCAGCTCTTACAGCTTGTGTGTGTCCAGAGGATGATGCAAAATTTTGTTTCAAACAGTCAAAGTCCACAGATAGTTTCCTAAATCCTTTTTATTGCAAGAAATGTTGTCCACCATTCACTCTGATCATTAAATGTGTATCAAGCTAGTATGTCTATCCTAAATCGTTTTTACAATGTTATCCACCATTCACTCTGTATCAAGTATGTAAGTAAGGTAATCAAGACAGAAAGACAGGTGACGAACTATTTAAAATTAAATGCAACATTGTCGTTGATCGTGACATTTCATAAAGATACTGGCATGTCCGGAGGACGGAGATTTAACATTTGTGGACCCTGACCACTTCTGGTTGGGGCGTTGCGGGACTACAAAATGTTGCTCCATTCTCGTCTCTCCTGGACTGATGGAGCCCAAAAAGCCTGCAAGCTGCTTTCACAGCGATGCACCATCACAGACATGATCTGGCGTGTCTGCAGCCCGGCATCTGAGTTTCTGTTGCCATGGTTACTAACTAGCGTTTAGTCAGCGCAATAATTTACAACAATAAGGCTATTTGACTGGAATGTCTTTTATAGGTGTCCATTATCACTTTTTAATGGACACCCTCCATCCAATCAGAATTGAGTATTCACTCAGACCATGGTATAATTTTTTTTAATCAAAGTAAAGACTGAAGTAGGTATGTGGGATAATTTGATAGTCATCGATGATGACTCCTCATGATCTAAAATAATCTTGATGATCTAAAAAATGCTATAATTCATCTTTTTTCATTTTTTTTTTTTTTTTTTTTGTTAGGTGTACCCACAAATACACATCTCTATTAAAAGAAGAGCCCTTGATTTCCTTAATTCAGTATCAACTTCTGAAGTTACTCTACAAATGCTTTAAAACAATCAAAACTTTCCAATGTTTATTTGTGACTACTACAGTTAAAACAGACTGTATTCTTAAATGGAAAGCAGGCCCATGTTCTCATTTTACCATCTGTTCAGCACTTCTGCATGGTCAGCAAACACAACTGCAGCAGCTCACCATTGCAATGAGAGGAACGGTGCAGTCTGCAGTGCATTCCTGAACACATGTAAAATCAATTAATTTACGTTTGACTAAATGATAAAGTAGCCATCAATGAATGAATACTTTTCTTCCACATTTCAGTATGAATGAACTCCAGCTCTGTCCATAGCCATTTATCCTGATGCAGTTAAACTAATTAATCTGAGTAAAAAGCATTTTCAGACTGCAATCACACATTGGAGATCCACTGTATTTACCTAGATTAAATCTTTAACAACTACTTTAGGAGCAGGCTGCTGAGTAAATGAAGAAAATAAAACGTAACCACCTTCTCCAAGCGACTTATCTTTCACACTGAGCACATGCAGGTGAGGAATCAGAAAAACACCGGGTGAGTATATAAGAGAGCTTGATTATTATGTTTGTGGATACTTAATCAGTCGAAGGCAATTAGTCAAGTTGTGACTGCACACAATTAAGACAATGAAGTCCAAAAGGTAAAGAGTAAAATGCTTGAAGAAAGAGATCATTTTTAATTGTATTTAAATGCAGTTCTTTTGTTTTAAAAACTACTATATTTTTTTTTTACTATTAAAAAAGACCATCTTAACAGAGATGGACACAGGTATTCTGACATAGAGTAATGCTTACTGAGGTTTCTTTAAAAACTCCCTCAAGTACAAATCAGAGCTGAGGTCAGGAGCTGAAGTTATGATAAAAATGACATATGGGAGCAAGCTGTTAGCCAAAATGTGGGAAGGTCCATCTCATGAGTGGTTAAGCAACTGCTGTATTTCTGGAAGTTGCAGTAGCAATGTATAAACCAAGATGTTTTGGAAAGCACAGTGTAGTAAATTAAATCTGCATCAATGCCACTTTTTTTTTTTTTTTTTAATTAATTTAATGATTTATTTTTTTAAAGAGGCATTGTTCATCAGATTTTACAAATGCTACCCTACATCTATGTGACTTTCAAATGTTATGCCAGGGCATCTACAAGGATCCTACATGCAAGGAAATCTGGCTCAATTCATGGACATAAAGTCATTAATCAAAGCCGTCACTTTGAAACAAAGAGCCTATCTGTGGTCTGAATGAAGACGGTGACTGAGCATGACATAGCATTGATGACAATGTGTCCTCCTGTTTGACAAATGGAGAACTGGAGAAAGTTTCATTATTTCTGCAAACCTGAAACAGCATAACATCACTGCAAAACTGTGACTTCTGATTCACCCAAAAAAGCATGCTTTTGTTCATGTGATATTTTTTTTATATCCACACATAACAGATCACAAGTGTACAGTAGTCTGTATCAAAGCAGTCCAACAGCTGAATATGAGACTAATCATAGACCAACAGCTATGTAATTCTTGTCAGCATTTTTAACTACATATTTTATTCAAACATCTCAATTTTAATTAAATGTAAATTGCAAAGGTCTGTAACTTTCAGTATATATTTAGACCTGATTATGAATGTTAATTGGACATTTAAATCTATTGGAGGCATTCCTTTATGTTTTCTTTTTGTTTGATAAAGACAAGTTGCCAATGAAAAAGCAACACTGCACGTGTTTCCAACCTTTCCACTGATATTCATCATGAACATTCCTAGGACTGTCACTGCCCTGCAGCGTTCCGGGATGAGAATCCACACATCACAATTTTTTTATTTTTTTAGCCTGTACCATTGCCGGACAATTACATATTGTATTACATATTTTGTTTTATGTCATTGCATCACATGCCAGCACTGGCCATTATGAATGTGCACCATGGCTGATTTAAAAGAGAAAACCAAGAGGGACATTATAGCAGGGGAGAGAGGAAAAGAAAGAGTGAAAGTGACAGAGACAAAAGACTTAACATTTGACTGACTTTTACTCTCTGGAGAGAGCTCAGAGAAGAGACAGGATGTAAGATGGATGCTAAATTAACCCTCTTTAGGGGGTACAGTAGTGTGAAAATCTATCAACATTCAGTTGTGCCATTTTAAATGTGCTGGATGTTTTTTTTTTTTTAATCATGCAAAATGCCCACAAAATAGATGCTTTTTTTTTCTTTTTTTATTTCTAGAAATACATCATTGCACACTTCCTAACTTCAACTAAATTTAGAACATCTAAGGTACAAAACAAGTAGAATACTGGCTCATTTTTGCTCACTTTACAAATGGTAACAGTTTGATGAGTTTCAAAAGGTATCAAACATCACTTCCCACATACTGTAGTCCTTGTGAGCTTTACGTTGGCATGTTTGTTAAGCAATGTATCCACTAGGGGGCAGTGCAGAGTTCAGAGTTCACTTCTGAGTTCTGAGTTTCAGACCACAGCAAATGTACTAAAATACCTATGAGTCAGACAACTGCTGATAATTACTGAAGATGAAATCAGTTGAATATTAAGGATGTGTTTCCCATTTGACATTTTAAAGGCAATTCAAGGGCTAATGCACTTTAATGTAATAATGTTTGTAAAATGATTTTTTTCTAATTAATTCTTTAATGATCATTGCAATGCAGTAACATATCAGTCTAACATATCAGACTGTCATGAGTAAACCCAAATACCTGCTTTTAACCAGACCTGCAGAAAGTGACAGATATACTTTAATGTTTTCGCAAGCCCAGTATAACCAGAATGTGTAATGTATATTGGTCCACTTGCGCAAAGCTTAGTTTCACAGTCAAGGGTTGTAAAATGTAAGATGAGATGGTTGATAAACACTATAATTACCAAGTTTGTTAAGTTATTATCACCTAGTATGCTGTCACAGTGCCAGAGGAACCTTTCACAGAGGTTTTAAAATAAAAATATGTGTTGTCTGTATGGGGATTGTACGGAAGTGTAGAGCTGTCACCCAAATAAAATAAAATTGGGACCTTATCACGTTGTAATGTGATAGTTTTATTGTAAAAACGTGAAATGTATTACGTTATAACGTTTTATGAAGGACTGCGTCTTCCTCTCAGCAACTTAATTGTCCCAGTCCCAGAACTGCATGTAGCTAATATAATTTAAATTTCAGCTTTCAGAAGAAAGCTAGGCCATAGGTGTAACCACTTGTACATGTTAACCAAAAGCAACACACACTCAGATGCACACACCGTCTCATAGCACACAGACAGATGACGTACCGTGTTGCTCATAAATGTCCCACATTCCTGTGCATACAGCAATAAATCAGAGTAGAACAATTAATCACTGACTAAAAGAACTGAAATACTTTTACTTGACGAGAATAATTTCCATAAAATGTATTTTGAGCCAATATTTCAAGGTCGCAACAACATCTGCATTCAGTACTTTGATTCGTGTTCTTACGATTAAATTTATCACGTTATAACATTTCACGTTTTTACAATAAAACTATTGCATTATAACATGATAAGGTGACAATTTATTCTTGTATTTAGGTGGCAGCTCTACGTTTGGTATAATTGCACTTTCAGCTTCTTTACTTTGTGAAATAGTATGAGGAGAAAGAGGTCAACAGTTTGCTCTCAGAAATTGCTATAGACTTTATGGAGAAGGTTAATGTTGGAAATGCATCCAGAAAACAGCTGGAAGCTCCAATGTGCAGCTGTGTTACTTCAACGATTCACCCTGCTCTCCTAAATCATTTATAAATGTTTACCTAGTGCTGTATGCGGCAAATATGCTCCGACAGAGCATTTAGACACACATAATCAGCAGTGGCAGAGCAGAACCACCACCGTTATATGAGCCCAAACTTTAGTGGTACAT
Organism: Melanotaenia boesemani; assembly: GCF_017639745.1. NCBI lineage: Eukaryota > Metazoa > Chordata > Actinopteri > Atheriniformes > Melanotaeniidae > Melanotaenia > Melanotaenia boesemani. The sequence continues at coordinate 31,426,402 of NC_055682.1, forward strand.
GAATGATTAAAAGCTTCAAACAAGAGGGGAAGGACCTCTCGAAGCATGGGCACTGAGCTGGGTATATAGATTAGTGCTTCAAAGAGATTGCCCTTCCCCCCACCTACCTCCTTTTTGTTTGGCTTTATGCATCGCTTTTAAAGTTGGCAGCAAACATCTCGGGGCCCTGGAATCATGATCAGAAATCCTACAATAATCACTCGCAGCTGACATGCCTAAGCCACCGCTTTAACCTGACATCTTCAATAAAGTCCCATATAGGTACTGATGATTGATTTGGTGTTAGAACAACTATCTTGCGCTGATATGTCCGCCAATGTTTGTGTTGTATTCAGCGGCTGTGGTACATTGTGCCTATACTGGTATAAAAGACACAGGACTTTAGACAAATTGAATGAGCTACCTGCAGTCATTCAGGATGGCTTTCCCTAGTGACCAGATTTCATCTTCTTAAAAGGAGTCATTAACTCCCAGTGACAGAGAAATGAATTCAGTCTGTGGTGAGAACAGCTTCTCATTGGCAATCATTAGTTTAGCACTCCATAATCAGCCCTTCGTGCTGTGTTCATCACCAGGTCTTGCTCTGCAAATGCTCCAAGAGAGTGAGGCCGCTATCATCAAGGGCAGGATGTGAAAATTGCTCCATAAAACAAAAGTAATACCCAATAAAACAGGAAAGCAACTGGCACTTACAACATAAAAGTGAAAGATTACCATGGAAGTGCATGGTAAACATGTTGTTATTCCTCAGATGTAATCCAAACTGCAACCTTGTGGTGCTGCTTTACCTTAAGACATAGAGGGTACATCTGTATATTAAGATGAAGAATGGGACGCATAGATGAAATTTTACTCAATAAAGCACATTTTCTTGTTACAGGTCCATCATACTGAAGCAGTAGGGGAATAATTCAAAAAAGGCTGCTAAGATTAGAGAAAGAGCCATGTGGTGTTTGTGGCTTTAAAGGTTCTGCAGGAACAGGAACAATCTGTCTTCATTGAAGCTCTGGCTTGATGAGGCAACCTGAAAGGTAATTAAGTTTGATATGTTGCCTGTGCTCTTCAGCCCACGCTTTGAGAGAGTAACAAGCTCCAACAGCAAAAAGCTATGTTTAAGTTATGGCCTGTCATCTTATATTTTCTGAACCTCGTGATTTTTCACTGTCACAGGCACCAATTTGCAAATTCTATTACAACCAGACATGATCTAACATTAAAGCTGCTTTTCTCCCAAGATAATTTCTGATGAATGTTAAGATGTTTTATAATCTGGAGAGAAAAACAAACCGATCTGTCAATGAAATGAGCAGAAATGAGAATGCCGTGATTCATTAATACATATAGTTTATCATGAAAATGTCAAATAACACATTTTTCAAAACGCAACAGCGTACATCTGCACTGCTCAAACAAATAAAGGAAACACATAATCATTATGATGTAACTCAAATTCATTCACACTTCTGGGATATCAATCTGTCCAGTTAGGAAGTAACACTGATTGTGAATGAACTCTTTAAATTAAATACATCCATCAGCTTCTTGTCAAGTTCTACACAATGACCTATTAATTTGATTCGGGCGTGTTGAAACAAGGAAACATCTAAAACCTGCAGGACAGTGGTCCTTGAGGACCAGAGTTGCCCAATACTGGTGTAGAGTTCAGCTTTCTAGTTTGTCCACCAGTCTTCCAATGACTCTTTAGGCTTCTCAGACTCAGAAAGATGCCTTTTTATTTTTTTTTTGCTCTTAGAAAACCAGTTATCAGATCATACGTGGGGCCCTCTGAAAAACATTAATGGTAAGGGTCATCCTGAGGGGAACAGAGAACAATACAGAAAGCTGCAAATGCATGCCTAATTAATTAAACACATAAAATTGTATCAGTGGAAACACACAAACTAATAAGAGAAATGTACGTGTAGAAGTATTATATTGGGGAATTTGTTCAGAAATCGAAGCACTAAAGCATATTAACAAAACTAAAAAAAAAAAAAAGCCTAAAAAGAGTCTAAATAATTCATGTACTTTTCTCTTATTTAAAGCATGTCAAATGCGTATTTTATGTTGCCCAAAGAACAACAGCAAAACAAAGCACAATTCAAATTCAGTTATTTTTACCTGCCAGTTCAAATCTTTCTTTTATTCTTTGTGACTTTTGGTTCCTGTATTTGTGCATGCACTAAAAGGCTCAACACCATTTTTCTTTGAGCCACTTTGACAGTAATCTGCAGTACATGCTTACTGCTGTCTCTGTTTTTCAACTGAGCTGTCATGAGTGATTTGAAGATTTTTTCAAATGATGACAGGGAGATGTCAGGAAACAGTCTCTGTGCAGGCTATGGTCAAAATGAAGCAAAGTGAGAGGGTTCGTTTGGTCAGTAATGGCAGTAAACTTAAGACTGGTTTGACTTCTGTGTCTCTTTTTAACATACAGGTTACCAATATAACTTAATGTAGAAGAAAGCCAACTTAACATGACGTCACTTCTTCCAACAGGTATTTTTCAGTTACAGAAAATCAGAAATAACAGGCAAAGAGTGGAAACTGGAAGATGTCTCTATTTTAAAAAAGGTAATTGACCCCACTTTAATTATTAGAAAATGAAGTAAAAAAAAAAAGCGTTAGATAAGCAAGCGTGTTTTGGAATCTAATGACAGACAGACAAAGAAAAAAAACATTTTGAATAAATAAATTAGCCTTTTATTAAAGGGTAAAATTATAGATTTAGTTATTTGTTGGGTTAGAAGAATTGTATTGACAAAGTGTGTTGTGCACGTTTGTCTTTTACTCTCATTCTGTTAAATATCAGTAACGATAGTCCTCATGCAAAAAATGTTTTAAACATAGCACACACTACCAACTTCTTTTCTTGTAGAAGTACACATTCTAGACAATGGTTTTAAGTTGTGTCCTTGTGTCCTTGGGCAAGACAGGCCACCCACCTTACCTTCAACATTGGCATCAATGTTGTATGAATGACTGATTTAGAGCCACACAATATAGTGAACATTTCATTTTATTTTAACAGTTAAAACTATTAAACTAAAATTAATAAAAAAGTGAAAATGGCTAAATTGCAGAACAGAAATTTAAATGACTAAAATACAAATGCAAAACATGCTTTTATACAGGAAGCAGTGGTCTATGTGGGGAAATCTCAGAGAGGCTCTGTGGTGGAAGGAACTTTCATGCTCCGCAGGTTTGGTTCAAAGACAGTAAAACCCCATTTCCACCAAGGGGTCTGGCTCGGTACAGTACGAGTTGGTACGCATTAGTTATGTGTTCCCACAGGCAAAAACTGGGGAGAGTACCATGAAATTTGATCTGAGCTGCCCTACTTCCTTGGGACCCTTCCATTGGGGTCTCAATCTTCCCAATCCAACCCTAAAAGGTTGGCGCTTGACACCTTGCAATCAGTTGACTGGCCAAAACTGCAATCATGGCTTAATGTGCGGTGGAGTTTTTGTTGTTTAAAACTACATGCCAAGAAAGAAAATAAACTGCTGGATGTCCACCATTCTCCTTTGTTTCTGTTCATCATTTTTCTTCTTTATAATTCAAGGAATGCATGTTTAAGCTTTGTCATCACACTATGACAAATCTACTGCCACCCCCCTCATACCCCGCCTACAGGGTGAAGGTACGGTTGGCTGTGAAAACGCAATAGTATGAATATGAATATTTTTAATAGTAATGAAGGGACTGGGCTACTAGAAGAACACTCTGTGTAGATTTTTTATATAAATAAGTAGGTTATTAATAAATAAGCATGATGATTTTCTGATTACGGTTTAATTAAAACATCCCATTTTTAAGTGCTTTTGCTGAAATGCAATTGAACTGTATGACATGAGTGATGCTGTGTTAGAGGCCTTCAATCTATTCGAAAACCTTCAGCACTCTGTCTTCACAATTGAGTAAGCTCACTGCAACTGCTGTATATTCAATGGCTGAGAAATTGGGTTTTAAGCCTGAAGCATCTAAATTTATCTAGGAATGAGGAGCAAGTAAGACAGAAAATAAAAAGTAAATGAGTGCTTCTTCATCCTCCTGTGCCCACACTGCAACAAGTGCACATTTATTTCTTTTAAATGTGACTTTGAAGAAAGTTTTCAAAACTCAGAAGTCCTTTATTTGTCCAGCGCTGGTGCACAGTCATTAAGTCTCAGTAACATAACCAAAGGCTTATGCAGCCCATCTCTCCTCCATGTGCAAAGCAGTGATTACTGGACAGGTTGTAAATTATGTTATTTTCCTCATCTTGCAGAGAACTGCTCATTCGTGAAAAGGTGATTTGAACAGCCCTCAATTACAGAACTTGAGAGAGTAAATTGTGCACTTAACTCTGCCAAAGTCCAGCTGGTTCCAACTTCTAGATGATGGCCAATCAAGGCTGTATTTATTTGATCGTGTTTGGATCCAAGAAATTATTTAATTTTGGTATCAATCAATTTTACTGTTTTGTATTTGATTTCTTATGCAAAGTATTTTGATGAGTACTCGTAGTCCTCTGTGTACTTTACTCTGAGCGGCTTGCATGCCAAGCCTCCCTACTGTATGGCTCTGATCCCCTCGGTGACTCATGCTTGTCATTGTTCTGTTGCCGTGATCAGCCTGAGTCAATCTTCTTTGCATTTGCTGCCAGCCATCACAGATTGGCTAGACTATGTGACACGGAGCCAAATGCAGAGACGGCTCCCCTTCACAAGCAAATACACTTGGAGATGACCCTAAATTTGGTTGTGTTGTCATTATGTCTAGAATGACGACCATATGGGTCCATATGGCCGTGCTTGTCTGAAGCACCATATGTTATCAGTGCAAGCAGGCTGTAGTTCTCATTTGAATAATAGTGGTATCCAAAACAGAGCCTTATGTTGCTGAATTCCATTGTAGTGCTTTAAAAGCTGCTTCATTCCTATGGAATTAGAGGACGTATCAAAGCTTGTGGATTTCATAAGCGAGGCCCATCTGAATAGGAATCAATCTTGCATCCACTGTTTCTTATTTAGGTTCATGTTGTATTTCAAGCAGCCATATGTGGCGTGCTTCCACTGATTGGTATATGTCTTGGTTTTGTGTGTGAATGTTCTGCATTCATTCAGACAAGGAATGTAATGAAATCAACCAGATGCTACTAGAGAGCATCAAAAGAAAGCAACTCCTTTCTATTGCTTTCACATTGTTTATTTGACTAGATGGACACACGAGTTCTATTAGAACAGTGTGGACTGATGAAAATTGCTTGCAGACCTGGCTTCTCTTCAGCAGAACCCTACCCTTCCTATCCAGTCTCTGTCAGCTGGAGTTAAGGATAGCACCCAGCAGCTCAACAGCCCCCCCCATCACAAAACAAGACTCTTTCTTAAAGCAAAACACCAGGATGCTTTCAACTCCCTCCAGGCAATAAAGGGACACAGGGAGCATTTTATACAGAGGTTGCAAGGTTGCACTTCATTACAGTGCAGACAGGTAGACATACCAATTGCATGTCTGCAGTTTATTTAGCTGAGCTGAGCCTCTAAGATGGTGATAATAAAAAAGGAATGTATGCAGGGTGTTCCATTTAAAGCTTTTAAGATGCTCCTGGTACTGTAGAGCGGTATTTGGTAGAACATTTCCCCCATAGGTGGTGCATATTGAAACGTTGCTCAGGCTGTAATTATGGTAACAGAAGAAAAGACTCAACATGCCTTGTATCTCGATGCATCCAATAAAGCTTACACATAGTTATGTATTAGGAAATGATTATTCCAGGACCTGGTAAGGACCAGATTATGCATTAAGATTAATTCCGTAAACGTGAAACTCAGGACAAAATACTAAATATCATTATTTATTTAACAAAACTAAGCCAAAATGTACAATGTGTGGACAATCTAAGTACATCTTGTTATTCAGTAGTCTGTAGAACTACCTTCATCAGCAGTAGTTTTAGGTAATCCTTTGTTGTAATTTACAGTCTCTCTCACTAGGGGAGGAATTCTGGCCCACCCTTTCTTACAATGTTACTCCACAGCAATAAGGTCTGCAGCCGTTTGGTTGTGCGTGGCTTTCTTTGGTTCCGACGTAGCATTTAGATCATGCTGAAGCCTGGTTCATTTTCCGGCTGCATAACCCAATTTCAGCTGTCAGACAGATGGCTACACATTTGGCTTTGTTCCAAAGAATTTCATAACTCAGTTTTTTAAGAGTTCAGATCATCACCTCTCCACCACTGTTCTTGACAGCATATCAGCAAAAACCAAGATTTACATTGTATATTCATCTGTTCCAGATGTTCTGCCATGATAGCAACTCTTCCAATCAAGCCACACATGTTCAGTCTTTCCACTTGAATAGCCAGGAAATTTAATATTCAACATACAGACCAAGGTCTTTTATTGTAAGTATTGCAAAGTCTTTTTGGGGTGAACTTACTGGGACATCCATTGATGGGAGGACTGGTAACTGTCTCAAACATTTTCCACTTGTTAACAATCTTTTTCACTGCGGAATGATGGACTCGTAATCCTTCCTAGATTCATGTGCAGAGACAGTTTTCTCGGTAACATCGTTGACAATGTCTTTCCTCCTGTCATTGAGTTAACACACCTGAATGACAAAATTACCGTTTTTATTCAGATACCTACACACCATAGTGATCAGTTAATTTGATTAGCAGGACCTGGCTGGTACTCACCCTTTTCACTTTAATCCAAACAGAAACAGTGTGTGAAAAACTAAATGCATCTTCACTGGATTCATTAGTTTTGGTGGAATAAATGCGGTAGGTCATGCTCTGTTCAGTTGCAGTTATATTTCCTGATTTTAAGTATTGCTTAAGAACATATGCTTATGATTTCTTAACATGTAAAACCTCAGAAAAAAAAATAAGATGTTCTTTCTTTTCTCACAATTTCGTCTTTTTTTTTTAATCAAACAGAATGATCTAAAAACTGTTGGTTAGATTACCATGAAATCATTTCGATTCTTCCATAGGATGATACTTTGCTGTTTTAAGGAAAACGGGATCACAAGATGGCCCCAGATTTATTGGAATAAATGTGCAGGTCAAGCTTCTTTCTTAAGTTTCTTGGATGTTCCACACATTTCAGCAATTTCAAGCCAATAGAGCTTTAGTCTCCTTTTCAGTTCAGCCTGCAGAGCATTATGACTCAGACTACTGTCAGACATGAATGTGTGAGCCTGGCCTCAAAGATACACTGTAAATGAAATGAACTTGATTTCTAGCCACTACATTATGTCGTAAATGGTTGTACTGTGTTAAAAGAACAGGGTGATGCTTGTGAAAGTAACAAGCCTCCCTTCCAATGTCTGAATCATGCTAAGCATGTGTCTACGTGTTTTCTTGGATGGCAGGGTGAAAGGTCTCATTACAAACAGCAGCAGCTCTACATGCACAGCAATAATAAGAAATATAATAACATCATGATATTCACATAATACTGATTAAATGAGTTGCAGATACAACATTTCCCACACCTTCCTACATGTTACAGAGCATATTTTGAATAATAGGTCAAAGCCTGTTTTGCCTTTCCCTGTGATATTATGATTCTGTGCTCGTCCAAAGTCCTGATTATATTAATATCTTTCAAAACACAACACATTATACGGGGGGTTGAAACATATCTATATATCTGTATATCAAAAAACATACTTTATAAATATACAAACATTATGAAATCTAATGTAATTAACATATCTTCTTTTATTCTCAACATTATGTTTTTTTGTCTACTCTATCTCTATTTAACTAATTGTGTTATTTTTACTATATATTTTTATATATTCATTATTTATAGTAACCCTTTGGTGATCCCTTCACTTTCCTTCAGGTGGGATATGTCACCATGTGAGTGGAAAATGTTTCATACTGTGTGGAACACTTTTATTTATTGAGCTTTCATAAACACACTGAACAGAAACAGCTGAAAACAAACACAAGGGTTGTTATTGACTGTAAGAACCTTGGTTTCTAACTTGCCTGCAGCAAGTTTGTATTTGACATGCTGGATGTTTGAGTATAATTACTACTAAGTTAAAAAAAAAAAAAAAAAAAAGTCCTGTTAACTGTAAATGGCAAACATTTAGTTTTTTCTTTCTTATCTAACACAACTTTGACTTTGTTTCTGGTTAAGACTGCAAAAAACTGCTGTTTACTATTTTTTAAAATAATATATTAACATGAAAAATCTGCATATGGCTACATTATCTAAACATTTTTTAAGCTAACTTGACTGATATTTTTCTTTCTGCACGCTCAGTGCTGCAGATGCATGCTATCAATCGCGTCTGAGACAGGCAACATAAACATCTCAACTTAAATAAATCCACATTTACCCTTTGACTACAAACTTTGCCTTTGAAAAATGTCATTGGTTCTTCTGACAAAGTTGTCACAGGTCAAGTTGTATTTCAAATGGGTACTGAGGCAGGCTGCACTGGAGGTGAAATTAAAGGGCAAACCAGCAGAGCATTGAAGAGGAGCTGTGAAAACCAAACTTGGGAGTATTGCTTCACAGCTGTCATGTGAAGGGACATAAAGTACACTCTCTGCCTCCTTCAAAGAGGCTGCTGAAGGTAAATAATTCAGAAAGCAGGGCCAGGTATACATTGGTAAGAGCTCTGCAAGCTCTGACTCTGTATGTTTTGTTCAAACTATGTCTAAGATCATATGTGAAAAAAGAAAAAATAAGTGTAGCATTTCTCAGTGGAGAATTGGATATTTCTTTGTGTCTCCTAACA